>NC_064874.1:30096902-30109402 GCF_943734745.1 Anopheles darlingi | reverse complement strand
AGTCTCTCGGCCCCTGGCCCACGCCCCGCCGCGAGTTCACCAATAAATCATGATATTGGTCCGGCCCAGTGAGGGCCACGAGCGAGGTGTGACACTGACGTATGGGCTATTGAGCGGGGTAATTAAACGCGCTTAAGCACGTTATCAAGTGACAACCATTTATCACCTGGCAAGTGACAAACCCGGGCACCCCGTCCACCGGTGACTGCCGGTGACTGCTGGTCTTTTGCTCGGTTTGTAATCGCGAGAGAGAAAGAGAGAACGCGAACCTCGAGAGCTCGGGTTGATCACCTTGCAGAGCTACGATTTCCCTGCCCGGTGCTCCATACTAACCCTATACCCTAGTCGCCAGCGGTGCCAACGATCACAACGAACGCTTCCTGCCTAGCACTGGTACCACTCTGTGCACTGTCACTAATTAACTTCGTTTTTTTATATTTGATTTACCAAGCATCTCGCTCGCTCCAGCGCCAGGCCTTTTCGCTGAGGCCTTTCCTGGTGTGTGGTGGTGGTGGCCACCGCCCCGGCCGCCACCGCATCGCATGACGGTTTATCGAGCGCACCAATCTCCGCGTTTATGAGTGGACGCGTTTGTTCAACGATTTTATTGGAACCGTCGAAGGTGTGTGCGTCGCCTCGTAGTATGCCGCCGTCGCTGTTGCAATTACATATATATCGAGGTTGAGCGGTGGAAAGAGCGAGAGCCACGGACCGGTCCAACGCCGCGTGTTGGTTGTGGCGGTTGTCGGGGAGCCCCATTTTCGCTGTCGCTCGTTCGTTCGTTCGCTCACTCGACCGCGATCCGCGACCGGGCCGGGCGCTCGAAAGCCCGATTTGATTTAATGACTTGTTTATTTGCATATTTATTAATCTCATCTATTCGATCTATAAACACACAAACGCCGGTCAGTCGCTTGGTGCGCCCGGGTCGGTTTGGCGCACCCATGAAGAGCCGCCATCGCCGCTCGATGGAAATGCGCGTTCGCGACGGCATTAGATCGATCGTTTGGGATTCGATCGATCGGCGCGAAGCCTTTTTCGAATCACCACCACTGCCGCCTAGATGCGATCAATCCGCTCCGTTCTTTCCCTTTCGGAAATCCCCCGGCCGGTCGGTCGGTCGGTTGGTCGGCGACGGTGCGTCGGTTTTTGATGCCGCCCGGCCGCCTACCGTCCCAAACTTTTATGTGCTTCATTTTCATAAATTTGTCGAATTAAATCGATCTCGTGCTGTGATCGTGAAGCGATGGCGGCGATGCCGAGTGCACCTTTGATGATGATCGGCATCGGCATCACGGATAATAATTGCGGCACACGGCGAAGGGTGTAAGATGAACGGTCTTGAATCGATGAGGTGACGCGGGGAGGTGGACTAATTGATTTCTCGTTTTATTTTTCGGCGCTGGAGAGCGGGACGGATGGTAGTGCAATCGTTTGAATGGAATGCTGACCGGGCATTCCGGCATTCCGGTTACTGGCTACTCCTTTTTCTGTTTAGGCTTTTGGCGCGCGCGCGCTAGATCACGCCCGGGCGACTAATGTGCCGTCTAAAGGTTGCGATTCCGTGCGGTCCCGTCACTCAAGTCATCCATTATCTTCGACGAATCGATCTCCACATCCGCAGCGGCATCGGCATCGATTACTTAAGTGTGCATTTCAGCAGCTTTCGCACACCATTGACACCTCGCTCTCTCGCTATCTCTCTGTCCTGCTCGACGTGACGTCAGCGGCGTCGGTTTATGCTGGTTATCCGTGGCGAAGTGGCGCTGCTGTTTGCATTAGTTACCTGCCAGTTACATTAGTTCGCGCCGTAAGTTAACCGCGCGCTCGTAAAGCGGCAGAAGGCGAGAGGCGAATGCTAAGGAAGATTTATGATCACTAATGCTAGGGTTTAATCTGGTTAATTAATTCTTCCAAGCACTACGGTACAGTCACCGGGGCCTATGGGCGGAAGCGTTGCGATCTCAGCTCACGATTCACCTGGAATCGCCCTTCGCGCCGCCGAACACCGAACGCTGCAGCCTGCGAGCGAATATGCAGGTTATTTAAATAAATCGCATTTAATTTGTTTTCGCAATTGCAATATCATAATCGTTGGTGGTGTTGGTACCGTGCACGTGCTACCGTTTTCCAGTGAGAGGTGTTCGCTTGCTGGATGCCAGGTTGAAAGCAGGAGCATCATGTGGTGGTAGCATGATGCAAAAGGAAGCATTGCCATCGTCGAGTCCTATCGACTGCGCGAGGTGTAGAATGCAGAATAATGAGATGTTGTCGATACCCGCATCGATATCAACCGGCATCAACATTCTCCATTTATTTACTCTTTCTCTCCCGGTTTTCGTTCTCCGTCCAAGTACTTGGCCACCGCTTTTGCGAACTGGTTCTTGGTTCAGCAAAAGATTCACCATTCACCGACGTGTCGCAAAACGCGCGCAGATTGAAAGCAGCTGCGTGGCCGATCGAGAAGTGATTTATCGAAGTTCGTTTAAAATGCTGTCAAATTACGCTCAACGTGTATAAAAAAGGGAGAAGTGGCGGCGAGTCAATTGTTCGGCCAACACAAACACATGAAAAATAATTGCCAGCTGCTGATGTTGCTGCTCGAGCTAGCCAGCTCGATCACGATCGCACTCGGTGCCCACCCATTGGCCCATTGGAGAGAAGGTTGGTGACACACAACAGGAGTGTACACACTCCAGGCAGTCGTTCAATGAAAACCACCATCGCTGCAAAACGCTGCATCGCCGCGGGTCCGACGGTTCGCTCCGAGATCGCGCCCGGGCAGCAGTAGTAGATTGTGTAGCGGTGGTACGCCGCCAACGCGTGGGGTTAATTTTTCAGAGTAAATATTGCTCCCTGCTAACTGCTCCACAGGGACACAGACCACAGGGGGTGAAGGTGCTGATGGTGGTGGTGGTGGTGGTTGGCATGGCAGTAATTAGATGTGTGCGGCGGCGAAGTAATGATCACCTTTCCACCCTTTTTTTCTGTGCTATTGGTGGCGTTGCCTGCTGCGAATGAGAAATCACATTGATACTGACCGCTGCGGTCGCGGACTTGTGTAGCTAATGATTGTTTATAGAGGATTGCTTGCTGTTCGATGCTGCATGCTCGATTAAAGCTGAACCGCGGCTGACTCACGCGATCGATGACGGGGACGGCGATGATCGAGTTGGCATGACAAAATCGATGAGCTGTTTATTGTTTGAGCTGTATTAATTGAATAAAACAAAAACCATTAAAACAAAGTTCATACAGCATTCGCTAATACGATTGAATAATATATTCTTATCCTTCGCTGTATTTGCTCCCTTCAAACAAGTTACATGAACATAATGCACTTGTACCTGTCGTTCAGTCCAACGCCATGCCCATTACTGTACTTCGCCAATCGGTTCAGTAAACAACAACCTGCACCCTACACGATTACGTGTCCCCCCGCGGCGTGCTCTTACCACCCTCCCCTTTTGGCCGGAAGTGGAAAAAATTGTAAAATAAACAAAATCAAAAATCCAATTCAAACAAACTCCCGACCGTACGGCCGCCCTGTCGTTCTATAACCACCCTTTTACCTCTCCCCCCATTCCCATCGGGGTCCGGGTGTCACGCAAAACATTGTGTGGCAGCGAGTCAAGTGAACGAGTTTTGCATAAAATCAATTCGCAACTCACGCAAACGCTACCACCACCGGGGCCGGGAGCAGCTTGGCAAAATGCAGAGCGCCGGCAAATTTTCTCGGAATCTCGATTTCTGTTAGAACCGACTACCGTCGCAGCAGGCCGATTGTTGCGATGACGATGCAAAATTGGTTCCGGGGAAACGGTGCAAGGATTGATTGAAAAGTGACTCCTTCGGCAGCGGGCCCAAGAATTTACCCAGCAAAAGTGTTGCGCGATAATGCTCTCGAAGCGAGAGGCATGATAATATCCTCCATTCCATAAATGAGATTTTTACGACTAGAATATTCATAATCACCATAAAACAATAAGCCAAAGCGAAGGGATATAGACCCCCGTGCAGGTGGTGGAGGGGTAGGGATGTTGCTCCAAAACCGTAACCGTTTTACATCGTAACCGAGGGTAGCCGAGCGGAGTGGTCGTGGACAAGATGATGGTTTCCACTACGAAACGACGGCTTACCCTCGGTGCCTTCATTCATCGATCTGTTGTTTGGATGGAATGGGGCCCGGTACTCATGGAATCCTGGCCTGGTTTTGGCCTGGATTTTCTACCCGCAATTTTCCTCGCGTTACGCGTACGCCGAGTAGCTTACAGGTAGATAGGAAGTGGCCCACTCCGAGTGTGCGAGGAACATCCTATACCTTCGATAAGCAGTCGCAGTAAGGGCGCAGCGAGAGAGAGAAAGGGTAGTGCCCATGCTGTTGAGTGGTGCTGGTAGCAATAGTAGGACTTTCTGGAAAGCGGGCGTCAAACCGGACTCATGTTTATGTTAATAACAATCCGTCCGGGTACGGCAATTCGTTTGTTTAACGACACTGGTGTCTTCTAACCCGGTACGGATCTGTCTGCCTCCTTTACTCGTAGTTGAGCCACTGTTGAATGAATTGTTGGAGTTCCATTCATAAAATTCCATCCATGACAAATGGCTGATAGGTCAGTAAGCGAGCCCCGGGAGATTTTGAATTTTGGTTTGAGATTATGAATGGTTAGGATTGCGACGCTTAACCACACGATTAATAATGAAATTATGCTCTCGATTTAGAGGATATGAGAAAGAAAAAATATTGCCTACTGTATGCATAATTAGATTCCTTTTTGATCCAACGGCATTGTGGTGGTGTAATGATCAACAATAACTCGTAATTGCTGCACGATCGCTCGCTTTAGTTGATTATTACTTACCTATCTCTGAGAACATCAAACCATCCAAACGAAATCAAGAATGTCTCAACACGGGCCATGCTCATGACACAAATCATGCTTGTAATATAGTGCTAAATCGTCCGATTAAAAACTGTTATTAAGAAACTGTCATTTGTTTACTCAGAGACGGGCTCGCGATCGTAATTATAAAACATTAAACCGTGAAAAACCTGTCAAACATTAAGATATCACCGTGATCATGCGATTCTGCTGCGGATCAACATTCAACATCAAAGCGAACACAAGCACGATTCTGCTTGCGAATCCCGCGAGCGAAAACGAGGAAACCAAAAATACCGACGGCTTTCAGTGTTAATTTCGTGGAAAGGAAAAATAAATGTTTTATTGGGCGTTTTTCTCCGTATCTGCGCGCTCACATGGCAAACGGTCTGATGCTTAAAGTAAACTTCTACTCCTCTCCTACCTACCCCTCCTCGTCCTCTTCCTTCTCCAAATCACGTCACACCGCGTTGACCGAGAGTTTAAAACTAAAACAAATACTACAAACTACATCTAAACGAATACTACATCACATTCAGTCGAGTAGTCGAGATGACGCACACAGTCCTTGGTTTGGTAGCTGATACGTGGTGGCAAATCCTCCGGCTACGCAGCCGCACACTAGCAGCCGGGCGGTTCGCTGCTTCCCAATTGGCAGTTTGGCCAAAGATTTTGTGCCACGATCGCACGTCAAGCTACTAAACATAGCCCCCCTCCGTTTCGTCGCACAGGAACACAACTACCGTAACGAGATCGAGATTGCAATTAGCCCGAACGACTTCAGCCGCGACCGGTATGCGCGATTCAAGCGATCGCAAGGGATGGTGGTTCGGGTCGCGTTTGGTGCAGATGCGGATGCGTCGGTGGTGAAGGTGAGAGTGATGCTGGCGAAGGATGCTGATGGGCCAGCGGCTGCTGGTGCGGAAGCTGGTGGTGAGGATGCCCATGGTGATGGTGATGATGATGATGGTGAGGATGATGAAACGAAGCTCCGGAGTGCAGGAAGTACGCCGGTGCGGGTAGCTTGCCGAGCGGCAACAACAACGGATGCACCGGAACACCACCGGTGTACGGTGTACCGAGGGCTGCAGCAGCAGCAGCAGCTGCCGCCGCGGCCACCGCCACTTGCTGCTGATGATGCTGCTGATGATGCATAGCGGCCGCATACTCATTGAACGCATTAATGTTGCTCATCAACTGTTGCTGACTTAGATGCCGTAGCTGATCTAGCTGCTGTTGCTGCTGCTGATGCTGTTGGTGCTGTTGGTGCTGTTGGTGCTGGGTGTGATGGAACGGCGGTGCACGATCGGTATCATCGGAATCGGAGGAGCTGTCCGGTTCGATCAGACTCTCGATCGTGAATGCTCGCTTTGGTTTAGGGTTTGGCGTGATGGTGGTGGCGGCGGCGGCGACGGTGACGGTTGGCGTTCCTGTTGCCGTTGTTGTTGGTGTCGAAGGTGGTGCCACCGACACCGTCTTGCCCGCTGGAGACTCGGACCGTACCGAGCTGGTCTTCTGCTGCTGACCGGGCAGATCGTCCGGTGGTGAAAGTGGCGGAGAGATCGGTGCGTACAGTACGTTCGGTGGCGATAGGCTGGCACTGCCGATCGGTTCCGGAATCGGGGTGTAATAACTGGCCGAATCGTGGTACGTCGGGGCACCGTTTTGTGCCATGAAGAAGCGGTTCATGTTGGCCAACGCGACAAACTCTTCGTTCAACCACTCCTTGTCGGTTTGGTGCAGCTTGAAGCGCTTGCGGCGTCGCAGCAGACTCCCGTTCTGGAACATATCGAAAGCCTTCGGGTGCAGCGTCCAGTAGGCTCCCTTGCCCGGTCGATCCGGACGTCGCGGTACCTTGATGAAGCAATCGTTAAAGCTCAGATTGTGACGCAGTGAGTTTTGCCAACGCTGCGTGTTGGTGCGATAGTACGGAAACCGATCGGTGATGAACTTGTAGATGTCGTTTAGCGATAGCATTTTCTCCGGTGACGACCAGATGGCCATCGCCGTGAGGGAGATGTATGAGTACGGCGGCTTCTGATCACCGTACGATTCACGCGATGGTCGAGGCATTGTCACTGTGTTTTTTTTTTATTTGGCTTCAAACAGACAACACTCACTCCACAATGAACTCACGTCACGTACGTCACGTACACTCTGGCGAAGAAGCGAATGTCTTCTCACACTCGCCAACGGTCTTTTTGCACTGCACTAACTTCTTCCGATCGCAGTAGTCGAACATTCAACACTCAAGAACACTATTCGTATAGAACGCGGACGACTCCAAGTAAGCGACGGATGGATGGATGGATGGATGGATAAGTGCCTTTAGGAGACTCGCACGATCCGCGGAGTCGTTGTTCCTCGACGCTCTGTGGCTTGCTCTCGAATGACTCGGGTTGGCCGGTGGGTTCGAGAGAAAACGGTTTAAGAAGCCGTCGGAACGGGACAACCCCTGCCCGAAAGGTAGGCGCAGGTAGAGCGCAGGAGCGAGATGAATGAGCGTTTGTCTGGGGTCTTCGGTTCGGTGCGTGCGTACGGGCCGTTTTTCCCCTCCAAACATTTCCACAGCAAACGCCATGCTAGGACGTTTCATTTTGTACCGGTTTTATGTTTTTTTATGCGTTTTTGTTCATGCTGTTTCTCCCCGCCACAGATAGAGGCGTGGCTTGCAGTGTGTTCAGTGCACGGAAAGAAAGAAAAAAGGCAAAAGTACGTGTTTACTCCGTCAAATATTTGCCTTTTTTGCCAATTTTTCCTTGCTTAACGAGAGTCTCGTTTTCTGGTGGCGCTTGTATACACCGGCCAGCGGTCGCGAGAGATGGTGCCTTATACATAGGATTCCTCTTATGCAACGCAACGCACGCGGGGATCGAAGCAAGCGCACAGTTTGACAGTTTGTTGACGGAACGAGAATTCAGCAAATTTTGTAGCGACGTTGCTTAAGTAAATTACATGATTAATTATAAATTTGCCTTTTTATCGGGCTTAATGCTTTTGGGGAACATTTAATGATTCCTCGCTCAGCCCCCCTCGCTCAGCACAGATTCTCGACCGAGCGCCCATTTTATGTGGCGTTTCTTCTCTTTCTACCTCGAAGGTAGCGCCTGAGAACGGTTAGCCGATTACTGGCGTGTTAATGAGATGTAAAGTTCTATCGCTCCCCTGCTGCTGCTGCTGCTGCTGCTGCTGGTCAGCTCCATAAAATGTTACATTAGACATAATTTAGGGGGATTCCGTACCATCACCTGACCCCTCGCTGCCGTGCTTGGTGGTGTTGGTGGCCCGTGTGTTGTGCTATCTTCAATCAATTTGCCTCCTTATAGACGTTCCGCTCTGCGCAAACCCGCTTAGCGGATCGTCGTACCAACCGACCAGTCCGACCGGCTGACCGGCGTCTGTTGAACATTAAATGGGTCTATTTGAATTACGGGCCCATTACGGGCCCAGTGAATTTAAAAACAATTAAGGCGCACGGGAATCTAACGCCGGGCCGCCTCGCCGCCCAGCATGGCGCACAGACCGCGGCGGTAGCCCAAGCCGCGGCTAATTTGCTGATGCTGATGCGTGTATCGATTGCCGCTGGTGCTGCTGCTGCCGTCTGAGTGTGTGTGTGTGTTTGTGGCGTTGTATTCTGAACCTGGTGCCGAACTTTCTTTTGGTTTTCGTCTTTAAACCGCCCCATGAAAGAAAAAAAAATCGAAACATTATCACTTACGTCCTCTACACCCCGAGCTCGTTAAGGCTCGATCCGCTCCATCCGGGAGGGTTTTTTTTACAAATATTTAAATTGGCGCTTTGTGAATGCACTTCTGATGCCGACAGCCGAGCACCGTAAGGATGCTCATTTGTTTTCCATTAGTCGATTGGCCACAGCCGCCGCGGACCGGCAAACGCGCAAACCCGAACGCGATCCGGCATGTTTCGATCGCCGCGCTGCAAGTTTGCTCCCTTTGGTGGTGCTGGTCGGTGTTTCTTGTTTTTTTTTTTTCGGGGGGTTTTCCCCAGCCTCCGCATCCATTATGCTTCGTTCGTTCGCCATAAATGTGCATCGAATTCATTCATAACGAACACGAAACCACGTAACAGGTGCCAGGTACTTAGTTGGTGGTCAGTTAATGATGAAGGCCGGGCTGGGAAAAAACGTGTTTTCGTCTCTCCGTTGAACAAAAGGATGAGAAAAAAAAACGACAGAAAACAAAACATATTTAGGAAATTCGCCAGCCCGGACTACCCGGACCACCCTTGTTAACGATATCCTTCCAGTTCAATAGAAGACTCGCCAACGAAACGAGGCGCACATCATGCGCACCTACCACAAACCATCATCACCGTTGGCTCCATAAAACGGATGCCCACCAGCCCCCGGGAAAACCCCGGGCGCGAAAGCGGGAAAAGAAAAACAAACCAAATCCATTGATGGCCTACTGAGTGGTGGTGTCGCCACACACACCGGGCGACAAGGAAATCGAAAGATAAACAACAACTGGATGCTGGACTGTGCTGGACTGTGCAGAACTTTAAAAAAAAACCGGAGGTAGAAGATTCTCGAGCGACTCTTCTACCTACCCTCACCTGCTGGCTCCTAGCCGTGCATCGGACAGGCCGATAACATACTGGCCTCTTCTCCTTGTCGCCTGTCGCGAAGGGAAAAAAACTATTTTCGAGCATAAAAATGTGGCCGCATCGGAATGGGGTGTGTCCTCGTTAGAACGCATATTGCAGCACTCAGGGCTTCTGATGCGTGTGTGTCTGTGTGGCCAACGGGGGCGTCAAGTAAGTTGATCATAATTACCTAACCGACACTTCATTGAGGGGTTCGCAGTTTTATTACCTCACCGTACCGCCTCTGCTGCACCATTCAGCCGGCGCTTCCAAACCGTCCGTGTGTGTGTGTGTGTGTGTGAGACGTGTGTCGAAAGCCACAGGGACACTGGGACACGGGACAGCATACCCTTACGTACGGTCGCTGACACAGATTCATTCACAAGTTCCGCCAACGCATGTGTCCGTCCACTCGACTCTCGGATTCAGCTGCGTTCCCCCGGGGTCCGTCTCGCTGCCAAATGTCCTGACACGAAGCAGAAGAAGAAGAAGCATAAGAACAACGAGCAACAACAAGGTGCAATAAATTATGTACCCTACATTCCGGGTTGGCCGAGACCCAGTTCGTACCCGGTAATGGACAGCATAGCAGCAGGCGGAGACGATGAATGGAGGGCGCCGGAGCAAACCGGAGCAGGAAGCCCACGAAATAAAACAACAATCGCAAGAACAAAGAACGACCACGCTGGCCAAAAACCAAGCTGGCCGATTGTGATGCATACCACATCCGTCCGGGGTCCGGGGCATCCTCCAATCCGGTTCCTCTACCGCTCTCCGCATCGTTCCGTTCGGCAACATCCGGTTGACCGTCACGGAGCGCGTGGGGCAACCAAAGCTGGCCAAAATAAATTCCAAAACAACACACGCACACATAACAGAACACAACCGAACACCTTTTGCCAGAACGAATGGAAGACGCTCGCAGCCTTCGGAACGCAACGAGTCGCCTCCTTTCGATCGGAAACAATGGCGAACAGCCGGGCGGGCGCGAGCCCAAACTGTACATAAGAACGTTTCAGGCAGGGACCGAATTCGATTTGAATATGAGCTGGGCGGAACCGTACCGGTCTGTGATTATAATGGTCATTGCATTGGGATCAAATATATCAAACAAGGATCCGCACCGAATAATGGTTAGGGCTTTCGGGCAAATTCGGGCTTTTCGAAGAAAAAGGTGAGCCCATTGTGTGCGTGTGTTGTTGCCACGAAACATGTCTCTGCGTCTCTGACAAAAGGCGTCTTGGATGGGCTTTGAAGAGCAACACGAATTGAATTTAACAGTTACAAATGGTCTACTTTGACGCCGTACATCGAGGCTCGTGATGGCCATAGTATCCAATTTTGGGTCTTGCCATTGACGTCCATTCCCTCGTGCATTTGCCATCTTACATGATTGCTTTTGCGGTGTAATTATGTTCACGTTCTCATTCTGTTCCAAAAATGTTAAACATTAATTGACAAATATTTTGATTTTGAACCACTTTTCCCCTCTCACCGGATAGGAACTACATCAGCGCATGCCTTGTGCCAACCGTAGCAAATGCGACATTACACCGAAACTGCATTCGAATTGATTTCTTCCCGCACCCCTTGTGATGGTTCCTGGCCGCACACGGCGGGCCAGCCGACCTCTTGTTACACGCCCGCTCGAACCATAGCTAATCCGATGATTCGGAAGCTGGGGTTGGTGCAGCTGCGTCTGTGTGCTGTGGCCGCTTCCTGACGTTTCCTTCTCGGGAAATTGTTGGCGCGAGAGAGGGAGAAAGAGAGTGCAGCATCTTTCGCCCATTGAGCCTTGTTGTACGGCGTTACGTGTTCCGATTTTCAACAGTCGTCAACTTCTAACGAACCAATAAAGTGACTCGAACCAATCGGATAAAGTTCGCGTCCCTGCCGCGCCTCGCCCCGGAAAAGCTTATTAATCGAAGGATCGAAGTTTCGTGAGTCATGCACCTCGGCCCCCGAATCACTTCACCATCGAAACGAAGCATGTAAACAGGAAGCTCCCAGTCCCCTCTCTCCCCCCTTTTCCCAGTTCCAGACCCACCACCACGGTGGTAGCATCCATCTTCCCATAGCATCCATCTTCAGCCAATCAATCCGAATCGATCGAAATTGATTCAATTAACCGGCCTGATCGGGTGTGAAAGTTTCTTTGAAATTTTTCGCGCTTCCTACCGCACATCGCGAAGAGAATCGACTCCGGTCGGTCGGCCGGTCGGTCGAACTGGTTGGTGACGAGTGCAGCACCGGCCCCCGGGGGAAGCATGGAACCAGAACGGATGCTTACGGCGCTCCCGGTTGCTGGTCGTCACCGCCATCGTCGTCGTCGAAAGCGCAATAACAATGGTGGTAACGATGGTGAGAAGTTTGATTTCCAATTTTACAGCGTTCGTGGCTTTTAATGGCATTTTTTTTATCTCCCTCCCATTCCCGGGCGAGAAGAATATGGTGTGCCAGAACCATCGGCATCAATCGCGGATTCCCACGTCCGTCCGGGCCTGCCGTTGGGGACGCTTTTTCTCTCGGCACCTCCCGATGTTTTCATTGATTTTCCTATTTGGTAAGCGTAAGGCGTAGCAGCGCGGTTTGCCTTTGTTCTTCTAAACATTGTTTCGAAGCGGATGGCCAACGGGGAGAGAGGTGATGGAAAAGTGAAAGAATAAGAAGCACACACTTGCTTCGGTTTGGGGGGCGACAAATCTCACGTACTTCCCGCGATGCTCATGCACGCGTACTGGCCAGAAACGTTCCGGTTTAAATATTGATTAAAAAGCCCGGCCTAAGGAAAACACTCGAGCGACCTCGGGAGCGAAGACAGTGACGTTGCGTGACATTACTTCGCACCCTCGTGCGTCTCACGTCCCCGGAACGATCAGAGAGAATTCAAAGAGAGAGAAATCATCACGATCACAAACCATACGGTCCAGCGGAAGCGAACGGGATCGGGAAAAATCGCTGAGAAAGGGGTTGCATTAGCAGCGCTTTTCACGGATTTCACAGCGTTGACAG
>NC_064874.1:30089402-30094402 GCF_943734745.1 Anopheles darlingi | reverse complement strand
GGAAATTGGCCACAAAACCGCCGCCAGATCATCTCGAAATGAAGCGATCTTCATGATTCGCGTAAATCAGCAAACGCTCTGTTAGAAGTGAGCCGCGGTTCCGCGTCAGGGACCGCATCCGAATCGAACATGGTACTGCGGCCGGGTCGTGAGCCGCCCGGTGCGCATGACGATCGTCATGAGCAGCATCGTTGCACCGCACAGGCGGGGGGGCAAGTTAGAATTTTTCATCCTATGATTTATTGGCACCAGCAATCCTCCTCCTTACCAGGTAGCCGATCGGGGCCGGGGTTTCAACAAGTTCTGTTTTTGTTCTGTTCCGCCTGATCCATCGGTATGGTGGGCCATCGGCTCGAGCAGGCTTTAGCATTAATGATCCAAAATATTTGTAGACAGCGTCGAGTGCCACTTCCGTGGCGCGCCGCGGATGCTTCTATCGAGAAGGTCCTATCGGTCAATCCGATCGGAACAGCTTAGCACCTTCGCACCAACGGCAGCAACGGCAGCAGCAGCAGCAGCAGCAGGAGAAGCAACAACCGAAGCATCGTATTAGTGTGGAATGGGGCGTGGAAGTGGAATTGACCGAGCAGGTGAAGCTAATTTTGCTGTCAGCTCATGTTTCTGCTCGATGCTTACGATCGACCTCGCATACTTTGACCCGATTCTGATCTTCATCTCACCTCCGTATTCGTATCTTCTGCCTGGCATCCATAAAATGGAGATCATAGGAGGTGATCCAACCATTTCATCCGGAGGTCGAAATGCGCTTATGTTCGGTGCTGCGAATCAGAAACACCAATCCATCGATCTTCAAACGAGCAGTCTGAATGATCCACAGTGCTGAAGTGTATAGCGAAGTTTATAAGAAAACTAATAAACCAACGTTATGGCTAGTTTGTAACAAGTCACCCGAACGCTCCTCACCATAATGCCATACGGGATCTCGATCCCATAAAATTAATAACAAGCCCAGAATCCTGCTAATTGACCGGATCGTTGAAATTCTCTTCAATTATCATTCCATCGATCAATCGATCCTTTCGTGGACGCGTGGATGCGGACAGATCGGGACGTGTAAAAGGTGTTTTTCAACAGAAATATAAAACAATCGTCCGAGAATCTAACACCTTTCGGGCATCGGTGGCGAGCGCACGTGTGTTAGCTTAGTGTCCACCTCTCCCAGGGACCCAGGGGAGGCCCCCCGAGACCGAGTAAATTATTGTAATTAGAGCCCAAGCGCGGCACCGGTGCCATCTTCACGGAAGGGCTTGCCGATCCTCGGCGATAGCCGGCTGGTATCAACTTTTTGCTTGCCACAACACATTAACACCTGATCCCCGGGCATGAGGAAGGACAGGCCCGGCCTCGGCCCTGGCCCCGTTCCCGGCACCGGTGGGTCATTCGATTCGGGTCAAATTGCTGACGACGATTCGATTCCCTTGCGAGAAACGGCTTAGAGCCTTAATGCGGCTCGTATCTGCGGCTGGTATCTGTGGTTGTAGCTAAGCTTCGTCTTTCAACCAACCCAACCAAAAGGACCGGCTGGTTGTGGCGTCGCTTCACTGCAGGTGTTAAAACGCTGCAGCAGATTCTCACCTTATTTTCGCACCTCTTTGCGCCTCATAACGTGAAATATTAAATTATAATGCAACACGAACACCCCCCCCCCCCCCCCCCAAAAAAGCAGCAAACGATCATCCTTCGCATCCCAGATTACCAGGTTCTGCTTCGCGCAGGGACGCCAGACGCGCATCGACGGCAGGATTTTGCGCCTCGTTTCCGTTGTGTTGCGCTGATTTGTAAGAATATTTATAAAGCAAAAAAACAGAAACCATCGAGATAACTGCGGGGCTCGTTTGCCGAATTGCAGTGCCGGGTTCGGAAAAGGGCCGACCCTTTTTACGAATGCCGATCCGCCGCCGCCGAAAGGCGAAAGCAAATAAAAGGCCGCTGGTTTGTAATGGTGGCTGGTGGGTCAGTTTGATGGTGAACTCCGGCAGAGATCAGAGGCAACACGTCCATTCCCGTCGACACCTTCGACGCCGACCACGGGGAGCACCGGGAGTTGGTGAATTTCTTAGAAAACCCCTCCATTATGGGGTTTGCCGTGTTTGCTGGTTTGTATCAACCACCATTCTCCGGGACGATGCTGCAACAATTGTTCCTTTTTGAATCTTTTTGCAGAAGCATGCAGCTTGTCTTGCACCATCTCGAGTTCCTTTGTTAATTAATTTCCTTACTTCTTTCCTTCCTGTAGTTGCGGTGTATGTCATGGTTAAGGGAATATGGTACACGATCAATGCCGATGTTTGATTTACATCCAATAATTGGCGAGTCCCGGCATGGCGGATGGGATGCTTCAGCATCCACTAAGGCTCGGCATATGCGATCGAAAGACGCGACCTGTGGCGGTAACAATACATTTCCACATTCTGCTCCCGCAGATCCGATCGTTGGTGCTTGTTACGTAAAATAAAACAAGTGCCTTGTCGCAGATGGATGATCGGTGTGATTGGCCAACACATTTCCGACGATGTAATTCCTAAGAATTAATAATGATTACCACCTCAATAAGACTCCATTACACGTGCTCACGTTACAAGCCACTAAATGGAAGCAAGGACACCGCTACACTCTCAACACCTCAGCTGCGAACGATCCATCCAAGCGGAAAGCGAAATCCACGCAAATCAGCAACATTGTTCCTGCTTTAATCAAAACATCAACGAGCACGCCGTTCGTTCAGCATAAATCGATACTAAATATTTTATCGCTGCTCATCAGCATTTCGGACAACACGTCGGACCGAGCGACGTAGCGTAGCGGGTGCCTGTTCTGCTCCGTGTTTTCTGACAGCCCTCCGAACGCTTGCGGCATCGCCTTTAATCATTGGTTGCCTTTGGTCGATTGATGTTTTATTGACTATTAAGATGGAAACCGCACAAACTGCTCATCATATCGTCACTTTGGCTTCACGGAGCGAGCTGATGCGGATCCTTGGCGGTCGGCCGATCGGCTCGGCTAGGTTGTTTAAATAAAAATGTGTTTGGAGTGGTGCCATCGGTGCCAAGATCGGTGGCAACAGCCCCTAAAGCTATGGCGTGGCTTGACGAATGCAGTCCGTAGCTTTAGGCGGATGAATTTTCAGCCAGAGCATTGGTAAAGCAACACGGTCCTTTGCTACTCAAATTTCATCCCAAGTTATTCGCATCAAGCAAAGGATGGTAATCGAGTAATGAGATTCTGCGGCACCATACATTCGATGCCCAGTGGTTGACAGGTTATGACCATTGCTGAAGTAGCATTCGTCATGGTTATTACGGTCTTCTCGGGCGATTATTTGAGGCGATTGGCAAGTGCTTACTCCTTGGAATGCCTTATAAGGAGAATAGCTGTTGCTACACTCGAAACCATAAGGATGTGGCTGCAAAGCCCTTTTGTTGATCATTGCATAAAAGAAACCCAATAACAACGATGACATCGTCACTATATTCTATAGTTTGATACGTTCCTGAGCCTTTCGAGAACCTGATTAAGACGTTTGTTCCTAGAAATAGCGTCGCAGCAGCATTCAGAAAACAGTTTTCTGTCGTGAAATCCAGCAGCACTGCCAACCGTTGGCCACATAAACCAATGAATTCAGCATTTTTAACCCATTCACCCATTCACCATACAAAAATGGCTAAGATGTTATCAAAACACCCAATCCCCGGTTCAACGGCAGGTAAACATGGCCCGCAATCCTTCCGCTTCCATTCAGCATTAAAGAGCCAACCCCGAAATCTTCAGAAACCCCCACGGACGAAGGTGTTGCCCGTGCTTAATCCACTAAACTCGCTAAACGTTTTAAAGTGTCAAATCCAGAGTGCAACATCTCTGCACGCCGGCCAGCGGGGGTTCTCTTTCACCTTCTTTGCCACTTCAAACTCAACGCACCCAACGGGGGTTCCAAAGAAGAAAAAGAAAAGATTATACGCTACAAGATTAGTGAAAGCACGGGTGGAAAGGACCATTTTCGAGGAATTTTGCACAGAAGAGAAACCCAAAAGCAAAAGATCAACAGCATTACTGGTATTGTTTGTTTGGATACAGTAATTGTAGTCAAAAATGCAACTTTAAAAGGTGCACCAGATTAACAGCGGCTTATGGTGGTGATTGTGCCGGGACCACCATTCAATGCTGCGCATGGCTGCGACAGTCCGGGCTTCTTCTCGGCTTCACGGAAGCTGTTTTGTCGATTCACACTCACTCCGGACGGATAAGATCAGCTCCGGCGGTTTTGGAGCAGCTGAAACGGGAAAGGAGCAGCAACAGCAACAGCAAACTGCACTCGAAGGATCAGCAGCGAACAGCGGCGCGATCGTTGCACAGCCAAACCTAGGTTCATACCCGTGGTGGTCCCCCGGATACACGGGGCTGTTACGGTGTCTTCTATAAATTTATCGCTGCACAGCTAATGTGCAGCTACAAATTACTCTATTCCTACGCTAAGCGAGGCCCTCGGTTTTTATTAACTTTCCTTTCCCATTCCTCACGAAGGGCGAAGGGTCGCACGGTGGACGCCGCACAATGGGGCCGCATCCTTATGACTTTTTAATTTGTTCCGAGCACCGTTGGTTTGACGCCTTGAGCGTTCTTCATTAACGAAGTGCCGAAGGACCTCCCTCGAATCGTCAAATTAAGGATCCTTCGCTTTATTCGGTGCGAGGTTTGTCTTTTCTCGCTCGCAACGGCAACGGGGCCCATGGATGCCCATGTTTGCCCTGGCCAGGCAACAGCCAGCTAATGATGGTTCGATTTCCGACCGATCCGATGCTGCCCGGTGGCCCGGGGTTTTGGGTTCTACGCCGGTGCTTTCTGGCTCTCGGCGCATCGATTCCCAACCGGCGGCGCGTCATGTGTTCGACGTTTGAGACGATGATGGCCAAAACCTTTCCACCAACTACCAGATGACAGATCGGGATGCGCCACTGGAGGTGACCAAACCGGGCGTTACATGT
>NC_064874.1:30064402-30081902 GCF_943734745.1 Anopheles darlingi | reverse complement strand
GCGACAACAAAATAAATAAATTGGTTAAACAAACAGACCTCACACACACTTGATTCTCTTCAAAAACTACAGATCCAAGTGTTGCAAACCAACAAACGCATTCCTTCTAAACAAACGGGTACCACTTGCCAAAAAAAACCAGCCATTCACGCTCCTCTTCCATGATAATGCAACAATAGAAAGCTAAAACTCATTATTTCGATCGATCTCTGACCGATCTTGTGATGTTGTGATCTTGTGTACCTGAACGGTTTTCGGAATTTTTGAAATTCGATTTCGTAACGGCCCCAGGCCAACAAAGCTTAGCCAAACAAGAATCCGCCCGTTGGCTGCGACTGCAGCGGCTGCGGCGATGGCGGCAGGTCCTTTTTATCTCGGAAACCCACAACACATGGAGGCGGCAATCTGTAAAGCCGCCTGCGCGATCCGTTCGCACTTTCGGCCACAGCGGGAGACGGCAGGCGTCAGAAGTGAGCTGCTCGCACCTTCGAGCTTCGAGCGATCGACGACGCGACGGCGTCCAATCGGACCGGTATCCGTATGGCACAAAAGGCAGCGTTCTGGTTTTCTGGTGATATCATTTTGTAGCTCGCTCGCTGGGAGCTTGGTTATTAATATTCCATAGAGCTTCTTTTCTCTTGTGTTCCCATTTCATTGGTGTTGGTTCCGCTCTTTATTTTCTCGGCGATTGATTTATGGAAAGTGCGAAAAGACCACTCACTACAAGAGCGAAGGCGAATGATCGTGGTGATCGGGGAAAAGGTGGAAAACACAGAAGAAAAATAAACCTATTCTATCCGTATCGGTTTCTCCCTCTCCCTCTGTCTCTGTCTCTGTCTCGGCTTCTGCCTCCATCCCTCACTCCCAGTGGCTCTTCTGGCACATCGTTTACGGCATCGCTTTCATCTCATCTCGCTAGGATCAGTTCGGATCCTACAATAGATTAATCAAATAACCGATCAACCGAACCGAACGGCGGTGATAGCGAGGGAAGAGGGCTGTGGGGTGTGGTGTAGAAGTGGAAGAGCCAAGTGCCTGGCAGGAGGGTGCAGTCGTAAAAACATACAACACAACCTTTATGACCACTTTGCTCGCTAGCGGCTCTCACATGACTCTCAAGTGGTCCGTGGTCCGGGGTCCGGGGTCCGGGTATTGTCGCTTCCACTCGCCCCTCGTACCGCACGGTTCGGTTATGAGGAATGACCACGACGTTTTATTATTGGTTTTTTCGATGCCACTCACCTCACTGTCGCGGCCAATGGTTCCCCAAAGGTAGGAAGGAAGCCTATATGCCTCCCAACATAACTGCGCGCATTCGGCTGTGATGTGATTCGATTATCATAAACCCACTCTTTTAGTTTTCATATATCCACGACGCACAGCGTCTTCCCTTTCCCTCGGTGCTCGGTCCGGTGCTTCGGTTGTGATCATTTGCTCTTGCTTCTTTTCTTCCATTTTGGTCCTTCGCCGCATTCGCCGCTCCGTTTGGGTACGTTTGTTCGGAAAGGAGAAACGGAGAAAGAGCTAGAGGGAGGTGCAAAGATACAGGCTTCCATACACCAAAGACATATATTTCATTCGCAATAAAAGGTGTGATGACTTTAAAGTACAAATTTTCACAGCAGGGAGCTCGCCGACGGATCGGCGGGGCCTTTGAAATGTTTGAAAAACCTTCGCCTCGCAGCCCGATCTCGAGCACGTTTGTTCGTTTGATTGTTTCTTTCCGACCGTTGCGTTGAGTTACGTTGGCTACACACCGAGGCTACAACCATCGAATGCCAAGATATGGGAGACGAGTTTGTTTAGCAGCTAGAAACCACTTCATAATAAGAGAAACAAGTGTCCACACATTAAGTGATGTTTGGGCTTTCTCCATATCTATTCCGTTTCAAGCTTTCTGTTCTTATAAGAATTTCATAAGCATTAACAAGAATCTGTTTCAAAATGAAAACTCTCTTAATATTAGATAGCTATTATATATAAAAAAATAACAATATCATCATTTCAATTTTGCAAGTTTGGGAAAGAGTTCTTTAATTCAATTACCCTTGCCTTGGATGGTGGCTTTTGTTATGCTTGCAGATCTCGTGGTTAATGATATTTAAAAAAAGTAAAATTTTAAACAACTGTCAAAATAACAGTCAAAAATAAGATTTTTAAAAATGATAACACTTCAAGGTTGCGATCAAGGCTGTTGTTGTACTTTAATTTGGTGCCATTCTGCATAATCCTCAGCCCGAATACCGAAAACATAGTTACTACACTGAAGCATTATCGCGATGAAATAGAAAGCAGAAAGGAAGTGTAATAAATCTTTTCAAATTCCTCGCCAAAGACAATATCGTGTTTGTCAATTGGCGGCATGGCGGATTGCATGTGATCATCCCGATAAACCCCGGCCCACTAATCAGCATCGATCGGCGCGCACTAGTCCGTGCGCATGATTATCGCGGCGCGGCGTTCAACCGTCCAATGGCTGGACAGTGCCAGTGGCCCCGTTGAAAGTGGCCCCGCTCGCGTGATACACACTCCCCGACAGCGATCGTCTGCCGAAGGGATCACTGATCATCCGACCGGCACACGGATGCCACTGGAAAAATGGAAGGCCTTTTTCCACTTCTCCCTCCCGGTGCCGCGGTTTCCCGATGCCGCGCTTTCGTCGTCGGATTAATGTGTTCGGCGGCTCATAAATGAAGCCGATGAAAGATGATCGATCGCCTGCCTCCAAGGGGTCATTTTTCGGATTACCGCGGTCTTCGCCACTTCTACCTCGGCACCTGGTACGGGGCACCAGAGGGACGGGACGGGGCTCTGGACCACGGAGCGCACACACAGCCACACAATCACGGTGGTGTGAAAATCGGGGAACGAAAACCGCGCAACATACCAAACCATTCGTAAAGGTTCGCTCGTGATTAGCACAGTTTAAAGTTGCTCACCGAGCCGAGTGTCGATGATCAGTGTTTTGGCGAGTTTTTCCTGCCCTCTCGCCACCAAACGAGAACTGATTCGCGCACGATTGCGCTCGGCATCGGTGGCTTTCCGTGGCCGTTCTCGTGGCAAACCGTTGAAGCGTAAATACCATCGCAGTACGCGGTGCACGCGGCCAATGTGCGATATCTCATTGCTCGTAGAGCGTATAGAGCATCGAAAGGGTGTTGCGGCGTAATGACAGAGTGCAGAGCCTGATGCCAGCGAGCGTCAGGCTGCATCCACCGTTCCCAGGACTTCATATGCAGAGCGTCGTCGCCGGCCGCGGACCTGCTCCGCGATCGCTCGACCGCAGCACCGAATCGATGATCGTCGCCCTCGGATCGCGGTGTTGGAGGCGTTGGCGGCAACCACCGTGTTGATTGCAAACGATCGGCACGATCGGCGGCTTCTTGGGACGGATCAAAAAAAGGCAGCCACGTGATGATGCCGCAAAGGGTGTCCGCGCACCCCACGGGAGAAAGGAGCCGGCGCAGACCAAAAAACAAAAAAACAAAAGAAAACCAAAACGGACGAGACGGACGAGAGCATCGCGCTCTCGTTTACCATCTCCTCTCGGTTCCGTGGTGCTTTGTATTTCACTTCAGCACATTGTTACAATTAGACAACAATCATCATAAATTAACGATTAGATTGTACGGCCATCGCGAGGGGCAGAAACGCGCCAGCACGCCCCCTCAGACTCGGGAAAAGCCGCTCCAGACCGGACCGGGCCGAGTCGGGCCAAGTGGCCAAACCCTCCTCTCCCCCCTTTTGGAATCCTTTGGAAGCGTGAGGTGCGCCGATGCTGGAGTTCACGGTGTCACAGGTCCCCACACCGTCTGGCCTTTAATGAGATTGACTTGCATGACTCCCCGGACACGGAGTATGGGGGCAGTTTCGTAGCGGTCACTGAGCTGCCTGCCTGCGCCAGAAGAAGGGCGTTTGGGCGGAAAGTCAAAATAGTTTATCATTAATTATCTAATGATAGATTTGGTTGGCGCTGGAGCCGATCGTACGCTTTGTGATGCTGAAGCATTGAAGTCCACTTCGGTTTCTTGTTAGCAATCAACGAGCCGACCAAACGATAGTCCATCCATTGGGCTTCTACGGCTTGTATTGTGAGTACTTTTAGCTTCCTGCTTACGATTGCTTAGTTTAAATCAAATAAATGTCAAATTCGTGATACTAAAAGTCGAGCGCAATGCTTGAACGTAGCATCCAAGTAACCTGGTTTTTAGATGAAATGAAAATTGGTCGTTTATGAATTTGTGAAAAATTTAAATCATGTAACTGCAATTTTACAACCGCAGGTTTGAAAAATTCATAACTATCTCATGCACTCATGCTACACCGAATGTAATTTACAATCCCATCAATCATATCTCCCGTCTGCTGCCGTCTCTTCATCAGCAAAGTCATCAGTTTTGAGACACTTGCTGCACTAAACTACGCAGGGCCGGGGAACGACAAGTTGTCAAAATATTATACCATTTACCATGAAATATTGTCGCTCCCGCTGCGGCACCGTAACACCCTTTGCGTCATCCTGTCGCGCTCACACCCCAGAAATGGGCGCCGAGGTTCCTTCAGCAACAACAACAACCTAATAATCCTTCTTGTTAAACATCGATAATCAAATTATCCAGAACCGAGGACAAACTTTACGCCTCGTGGTATCGCACAACGCACATCTATTTCACCCCGTTCCCGGTAAACCTTCCCTCCAACACCATCCTCGAACCGTCAGAAAGTTATCCTCCCGAATTTCCGGCCGTGGACGATGCTGCTCATAAACCGATGGGCCCGGCCCATGATAAATCAGTGTGAATTTTCAATTATGACTCCTAATTTACCACAACCGATGCGGAATAGAATTCGGTACGACAAGTGACTGAGTACTGCGGTGCAAGAACGCATGGACGATTTTTCAGAAGGGGGGTTTGAGAGTTCGGTTCATCTCCCGAATCGTTTACATGGACCTCACAGTCGTCCTGTTGCTAGTGCGAAAGGGCTACCAATCCCTGGCAAGAAAAATGAACTTCCAACGGGCTACGAGCCTCCGTAAACGGCCATTACGGATGCGCTACATTTCTAATGCTCCTCTCTCTCTCTCTTACTTCCCGCCTCATCCGTGACAAACGCGAACGGCTTGCCGTGTGGGTCGGAAAAGGGCTGACAAAGTTTTTATCACACTGTTACCATTAATCCGCAACGCCATGGTGAGGAGATAAATATTTACCCCATTTCCTTTGTGCGTCTGTCGAACGGACGGAACCTACACGCAGCTACACGTGGCGTGGTTGGTTACTATGCTTCTGCTCAGTCTCACTCTTTACGCTGACTTTGTATACTTTCGCTCGTTCATCCACTTTTTTTCGGGCTTCGGTTTAGGATCTATTTTACGAGCGAAAGATACTACTATTAATTTCCCTTTCAGTGTGGTCAAAGACAGCAATGGCAGGGCCAGCGAAAGCTTGTATGGCAGGATATAACCCCACCCCAAAGGCCCCGGGACGAAACGGGAAAGGGAGTCCCATAAATCATTCCAGGACTAACCCTATCCATGGCGCAAGGCGTGTGTGTGTTTTGCTTTGTACGTGTGTGTGCATCTGTTGTTGCTGTTGTTGTTGTTGTTGTTGGCCAGCAATCCAAAGTTTGTTGCCTTCGTGGTAAATTGTGTCATTTATTACCGTACTTTGCACAGCCCGGTCCAAACGAAGGGGTTGCAGTTGTGTTGGCTCCCTTCCCTCTGGTGGCCCGGAAGAAACATGAATAAACTCGCAGGAATTGCAGGAGCTGAAGGGACACGGGGCCCCAGACCCGGGAGGGGCCCACAAAGACCAGCCGGCCCGATTTCGGTAAATAATAAATTTGTTGTACATTGTGTTGAACACGAGTTTCAGTTCCGGGTTCCGGGTTATTGGTCCAGGTTGCGGGGCCAGCAACCGGTAGTAAGTGTCGGAGTAAGAGTGGAAAAACGGAAAGCATATCAAATGTCGAGATGATCGATGAACTGGAAGCTCCTGCCGTGTGGTCGTCGTCGTCATCGTCATCGTTTTCGTCATAGGTAAGCACATAAAGACACACCTTCGAGCACCGATACTGGCGCCATACTAAGAATTCTCAAACATTCTGTCTTGGAAGGTATATTCGGTGGTAGAACCCTATTCCTTCCGACCGTGATGGTGACCGCTGATAGTGACGATGTGTGTCGACGGTTCACTGTATCACTTGCAGCCAAGTTTCGTAGAGACATCGCAACAACCAACCGTTCAACCTCATATGGTAATCGACCCTTCTTGGCTGTGGGGATGACCGGCAGAAGCTCCCCCATTCACACAGAACCCTATCCATGAACGAGGATGTTCGCTTTTGCACTACTGCTGCTGGTATACATAATGTTCGCATAAATACTCCGGTCCCAAGGAACCTCCTTCTGTTCTGCAAAGAAGATGCCGGTGAATGGTGCGTGTTCCTTCCGTTCCCTGGCGATTACTGCGAACAACAGCTGGCACTGGTCGCAACAGACCGAGGTGTGCCTTTTTATGTTTTCACGTGATGAAAAAAAAACAATCCATTCCAACCACTGTATTTCAGAGGCAAGAGGGTTTAACCATTCATCATCATGCGATATGTCGGCAAACTTCAGCTTCTTCTGTTTTGGTTGGAATAAAATGGGTTTTCTTTCGGTTTTCAAAAAGGAATACCCTCGAAACTACCAAGCGACAGCGAGAGCGACGTATCCGATTGGTTCTCGCTGTGAAACAAAGGATCGAAGATGGTAATCCATCTGAACCGTCGAGGGTCGAGTGGCGATGGTATCACCGTTCGCTCACTCCCCCCCTCCCAAACAACAATGCCTGTATTTGCCAGCAGCAAACGAAATGCGATGATGATGATAGCTTAATAAACCAATTATGAGCTCTAATTCGAACGACATTCACAGGCGGTAAAGGCTGCAAAATAGTATTTTTTCCCATGCAATCTAAATCAATAGAACGGGAACTGAAATGACGGGCCGTTAGGGAGGCCACAAATTACCAATATCGCGACGCGATCGGCACTGTCGTCATCGTCGTCATCGTCAACTCCGCTGTTGATAGTATTCCCACCTTCTATACCATTTGTTTGGACAGTTTCCAAACGGACGAGACAGCGGAAAGGCCCGTGTACCGGGTACGGACCGAGGTGACCGAACCGGAAGAAAAATTAAGTTATTATAAATTCATTACTGAACTTTACCAGACCGACAAGGAGCGCCTAGAGCGGAGCCAGCCAAATGTAGGCACATTACTGCGGTTGAACAATGCTTTCTGTTTTTTGTTTTCGTTAAAGATATCATGTTTAATGCCGTGTGCCGACGCCAGAGAATAGGCCAGCAATTTAATGTTTTTAAGAGAATTATGATTCGGAACTTAGTTTGGCCAATATTTTTCCATCGCGTTGCTATGCTGTGTAAGTAACATTACGCGTTAATATGACAATGGCAAAGTGAAATCGGTTATTTCATCGTTAGCGAGATTGTTTAAAAATGGAAGCAGTTAAGAGTTAAAACCTAATCATATTCAATTGTATGCTTAAATCGATTTCGGAATTTAATTTAATTTAAGTAATGATAATGATAAGTTAATTATCTATTGCCCGAAATATCTGTAATTTAATGTCGAACTAAGATTATACAATATGCATGCAGCTTGATGGTGAAGTCAGCATTTTATTGCAATTAAAATAAAACAGGTCAATCCAACATATCAAAGTAAAGTAGCTTGCATTGTAGACCAAATATTTGAGAAACACACAATTGTTTCATTGTTGCTCAGATTGTTTAGAGTAACGCGTTGGCATGCAATTCCCACGGCTGTGTTCAGCTGTGTTCATTCAGTGCAAAAACAACGTTGTAGCACCTGCAACCATTCTTCCACGAGAAGTCAATTTCATTTACCGCAATCATCACAATCAAGCACACGTTCCTGTGATACAACAGTATCCTTTCATCGGCTACTACATCGATGCACTCCGCCAATCGGTTCGCGTCTCCATCAGTCAACGAGAACACCTTACCCAAATCAAACATAAATTCCGTTCCCACGTGAATGCGGTGGCCGCCCTGGTCGGACCCGTTACCATGGCATCCTTGCGGCGACAAATGAGCAATCAGACCATCACACCATCGCAAAAAAGTGGCTACTTTGTACCTGTTTGGCCAAACCCTGGTCCCTGGTCCACGGTCCCTGCGATCCTCGTACACCGCGCGACCACAAACGGGCAGGTGGACGGAATAGTGAGAAATCCCCGACCGTCCCCACTCTGTAGCGGTGCTTTGCGGCAGATCAAGATGTGGCTTTATCTTTGGCTAGCTACTTACCCCGATTGGAAGCTCGGTTGGACAAAACCACAACCATAATCATGAGCTCATTCATCTTGTTTTTGATTGCGCCCGGTATAAGACCGTTGCGACTTCTAGCATCGTGGCCGGGCGGCGGCCTGGGCATTGGGTCCTCCCCACCAACACAACCGGCCCAAGTTCGGTCAGTAATCACACATTTGATGATGAAAAATGTTCCATATCAGAATCACAATCTCGTGGCCATTGCTCATCGGTCGCTTTATTCGCGTACGACATCATTCGCGGGGAAAACCTCGGTACCTCGTGGTGTGATGGCGGCCGGCGTGTCAAGTGTATTGCAGATGAAACCGCGCCCCACCAGCACCAGCACCATCACCACCACCATCGAGGAGTCGTGCTTCTGCGCAGACGAACGATGCGATTGTTGTTAGGACGCGTCAGACATCGGCAGTAACATTGTAGAGACGAAAGGCGTTCGAGTTAGGGGTGCACAATAATAATGTTGGATAAAGTTTATTGAATGACCGACACCAGCTCGTTTTCATTAAGTTGCCCCTACACTGTAACGGTATGTGCTTCTGCAAACGCTGAAACGCTCGGTACCGACGAAAAGAATATGCTTGAAGCTTGATGATTGTGTTACAACGCTGTAGCGGCGAGCTGGTGGCTCAGAGCTATCGGAAATGTTCGTCTTTCGCCGTTTTGTTTTAGTCAAGCAGAAAATCAATTTTACGCAAGATAGAGCAGGAAAATTGATTTTATCGATAAATCTCGCACAGATCTGCGCTCACAAGCGAAATACCACTTCCGGCAATGCCCCACGCATCGCTGGGTTCGTTTCGAATATTGAATAGAATGCGCGGAAATGCGATTTATCGCTAGAACTGCTGGACGATTCTCGATGGATCCTTGCATTCTTCGATGTGAACGATTGTTAAGTGAAGGAATTGATTCGGAAAACATGGCGGTATCAATCAAAGACGCCGCTATCGAAAGATTGAACTGTTTGATGCTTCCTTAGAACAATTGATATGCTGCATATGCGAAGTTTCTGCATATATTCAGCAACTGATTTGCCCATTAGTAATGGCGAATGATCGGTTTAACAAATACTAGTAGCAATGGTAGTCATAGTAGGCCAGTGTGCATGAACACTAGATGCAGTTTGGAAAACCGGATTCGCCCGAACAGCCGATGAACCCACCAAACGATAAGTACAAATATTGCCTCTAAATCACCGACCAAACCTAGCGGAAAAGAGATTTTCCCTGCGTGAGTCCAGCCTTGGTATGTGTGTGTGTGTGTGTCTGGCGGTTTGTGCGCCATGGTTCGAAACGGAATTACACGGTCCAGCGAGCGCGGCCTCTAATCCATTTGCGTGCGGTAAAACGAGAAGAAAATAATTCAATTAAATTTTCTGTCAATTTACCTCGAAACAAACGACCGAAAGCACCGCGGGCCACCATGAGGCAGCACCCTGCAACGCCACGGGCCCGGTGGGAACCCGAGGAAAACGGGAAACCGTAGAAACCGAAGAAAAATGGGAAAATGCTTCCAGAGGAAACGGAACCGCAGTTGTTTTTTTTTTGCAGTATTCGTTCGAGCGATGCGGCGCCGCTTGGAAACTGCGAGCCCCAAGACGCGACGCGACTGTATTTCTCTCATTCTCGCGCTTGATAAACTATTTGATTTATTTATCGCACTATACATCGCTAAATAAATGATTATTCTAGCTCCGGCGGCTCCGGCGGCACCGGCGGCCCGTCCCGCCATTCCGGTTACACTCCCAACCCTTCCCTTCTCTCTTGCTTCGGTGATTGTTGTGCGAACTAGTGTTGGTTCCCTCTCTTTCATCTGCGGTTTCAGCGAATTCTAGCAGAGAGGACGACGCCATCTAGAAAGGTGCACCAAGACCGCGCACGCGGGTCCAAGAAAGAGATAGGGATGCTCCTTCTCCAAACATTGATTTTCGCTGGCCGCAGCTGTCCACACGCTCGCACTCCTCCCCTAGCTAGCTACCCCTACCGTCGTCGCACAACATAAAAACCGCCAACCACCCCTCCAGCGGCTTGCTTCGATGGCATTTCTGGGAATGGCGTTGTTTCTCAGAAGCCCCGCCCAACGGGCAGTTTCACCGGCTGTCCGAGCGAGATAGCCTGTATAGCGGCAGCCTCCTCACTCCTATCCGAACCCGATTGCACAAAACGAAGCCGAACCGATTGCCCCTCTCTTTCTCTCTCTTTCTCTCTCTTCTTTCTCTCTTCTCTCTCTCTCTCTCTCCGCGATCTGCTGCTGCTGCTGCTGCTGCTGCTGCTGCTGCTGCTGCGCTTAACAACTATCATTCAGCATTTCAACACCTCGGTCGCTGATTTCATCCCTTCGGTTGTTGATTCCTTCGGTTGCTGATTTCATATCACAACAAACATTTTCCTGGTAACATCATCTTCGAAGCCAGTCACAACAAACAAGCGCCGAGAAGAAGTGCTGCGACCGGTTGTTGGTTGAGGTTGGCCGTCGTTCTCCGTTCTGTTGTCTCCCCGAATCCCCGCTCGATCCCCCGTGCTCGATACCGGTGACTGTGGCTAGACTTCTGGGCAAAGATTCTTTACAATCGAGTGAGGTGCAAGCAAATAGTGATGTGCAGCAGGCCTTGGAAGATCCGTTCGCTATAGAAACGCGATTGTTTGGTTCGGAAGGATGTGCGCGTGATGTCATGGGAGAAGTGGCCATTAGTGTTTGCTCCCAGAGGTGTTGTGATAAGCGTGTGAGTGCAACCGAGTGATCTCCGAGTGAACCGTGCGAAGACACAGAAAGAGACCGACGTCAGAATGCCGAGACCCTCGCGTGACACGTACGGTGATCAGAAACCGCCGTACTCGTACATTTCCTTGACCGCAATGGCGATCTGGTCCTCGCCCGATAAGATGCTGCCCCTGAGTGACATCTACAAGTTCATCACCGATCGGTTTCCGTACTACCGCAAGAACACACAGCGCTGGCAGAACTCACTGCGCCACAACCTAAGCTTCAACGATTGCTTCATCAAGGTACCGCGACGTCCGGATCGACCGGGCAAGGGAGCTTACTGGGCGCTGCATCCGCAGGCCTTCGATATGTTCGAGAACGGGAGTCTGTTACGGCGTCGCAAGCGCTTCAAACTGCACAAAACGGATAAAGACATCCTCAACGAAGAGCTGGCAGCGTTGGCCAACATCAACCGGATCTTTCTCGCTCAAAACTCGGCCGACGCTTACTGTCCCACGGTGGCACCGGCGCCGGCAACGACCCTGCTGCCCGAACCGCCCGGCGTCGTTTTGCATCATCCGACGAGTATGTTGCCCTCACCACCCCTGGAACCCCTTTCGCCACTACCGGTGCCGGGACCGATATCACCGGTCACTGCCATTACCGCCGACACGGGAACGCCACTGAAACGGAGGACTCCGTTGCGTCCGAAGCGATCGTTTACCATCGAGAGTCTTATCACGCCCGAGCAGGAGGACGAGGACGAGGAAGATGAGGTGATCGAGGTGCACGAACGGGACGATAGTCGATCGCCCAACAGCGCGAGTCCCTCTGCAACAACCGTCATCCACCAGCAGCAGCAGCAACAACAACCCAACAACAAGCGTTCGAAGAGGCCACCCTCCGGTGATCGATTGAATCTACTGGATGGATGCTCCGATCGGTTACCTTCGCTGCTGTCCCTCGCTGGCCATCCGGTATCAGCGCATCTTCATCATCATCATCATCATCCGGCGCTGCAGCATCTGCATCATGGACCATCCAGCCAACAGCAGCTCCCGCCTGCTAGTAGCCTCCCAGGCGCCAACATACCTCCATTCCTTCAGTACACACATCCTGCGCTGGCTGGTTACGAGTTGCCCATCCATCCACTGCTCATGATGGGCCCATTGGGAGCGATCCCTCCCCATTATTTTCACCACAGTTCCTACCACAGTCTAGCGGCGGCTCATCATCACCATCATCATCATCAGCAGCAGCAGCAGCAGCAGCTGCATCATCATCACCATCATCAGATGCTTCATGGTATTAGCAGGGAGCATCAGCACCAGGGAGCTATCGGCGGAAGTGCCGGTTCTGGTTCCGGAAGTCGATCACCAACGGGATCGACCACCGGTCCGGACAGTCCCCGATCAGGCGGTGGTCCCACCGATCTCAGTCGACCTCTCGGGCCGGCCCTTCGTAGCGTTTGAGGCTAGAAGAAGCTACTACTAGCAGGGCAGGGCGCGCAGGACAGTGTGATACGTGAGACCCTGTGCGTACCCCCGCCAACCGGGGTTGGCTACATCTCATCTTATCGCATCCGCATCCGCATCCTCATCATCATCATCGTCATCGCATCCCGGGCATGCTCAATTGCTGCTCCCTCTGTTCGCTGTGATGCTACCGGGTCGAAATCGAAGGCTGTTTGTTGTGTTTGTTTTAGTTTTACTCGTAATCGGTGTTGCTCCTAATGCAGAAAGACCACATATTCGGTGCATATTGTTCCATGAAATGAAAGTCGTAATCGATACGCCGCTCGATAGGGAGAAGGAGTGGAAAAGTGCGGTCACCCCCTAACATAATACTAAGGCTCTGCTGGTGGTCAATAACCGGTAATCGCTCTCATCCTTATTAGCGGTAATGAAACAACCGAATCAACGGATTTATTTATTTTCCAGCGGACACACTAACGTTCGTTCGCATCCCCAATGGCGTAGATAGCGAAACATCAATACCTTGCAGACAATTAAACATTAGGTTCCGTTGGTTGTTATACGAACGATAATGCTTTATCATTTCCTACTAGTTTTCATTCTTAATCTGCCAATAAGCACCCAACGGGATCACCTTGAACCCCTGGGCGTTGATGTTGTCGGTATGTGCATGATGTGCAGGTTCGTGCTATTCGGAAGCACGGACAAACGGGAAGGCCAAACTGTGTTTTACTGTATAAAATACAAAGATATAACTGTATAGGGCCATTAGTGAAATTATCATCAACGCGATTACTTTTAATAGAACTGTTTTACATTTGAATAAACTGAAGAACTGTACGAATGAACTATCTATGAAAAAGATGTTTAGAGGAGCGTTTTTTTTATATCCAGTCGGCAATGTTAATAGAGAATTTGTTTTGTTCGTTCGCCCTCTGCTCACTTCATTCCCTCATAATTGCCTTTCTCTGAAGCTGCCTTAGGAGGGAGTGCATCTGCATCGGGAACAAAGAATTAGCGAGAGACGAATTTGGGTCGACGGGAAGGCAAAACAACTTATTAACCAATTCCGCGCAATACAACCGTTCTGATAACAACTGGGTCAAGCCAATTGTAAATATTTGCTACAAACCTTGTTGTTTGTTTATGCTGAAACAAATCAAACCAAATTAATAGCACAAAGCATAAACGAGTGCCAGTTATTGCATGCTTCATAGATGCCTTGCTCGTTTTTGTATGTTCCATTCAATCCGCTAATAAGTTCATGTTTTGGCGATTCCAATAACAATATGATAATGCGTTTTAGAATAGAGTCATCGTAATGTGGCAACGTTTGGAACAGCTATGATCTTAACAAAGCGATCTAGCGATCGTGTTTTTGCGGTCAATGGTTCTTCAGAATCTATCTATTGAAATGGTTCCCGGTCTTTATTGTGTAAAACATTTTTGTGAATCAATGGTAAGCTCAATTCTACCAGAAGTTTGCCCTTTTTCTTTACACTGAGAAGTCTGACAATGCCATTAAGAAGATGTCTTGACAATCGGTACCATAACGATTGTCATTCCAAAATGAGCTTTACACCTCTTTTCAAATCATGTAACAGGTTTTAAGGAAGGATAAAAAGGACTCTCGAATAATCCCTTTATGAACTCCCAAACAAAACAAGGCCCTCTAAAGCGGATTCGGTTTGGGGACGGCATGAACATTTGTAAACCAATTGATCTAAAAGAGACACAATGATAAAGGGACAACTGGCTGCAGAAACGGACAGTAATCCCGTAGTACAGAAGTGGCCCACTATGCCGAGAAGGTCTACTCGAGGTTGCTCAATTGACTACTTTCTTGAGGTCCTTGTCGTTGTATTACCGTTGGACGCAGTTCACGAAAGGGGTTTTTTTTGTTGATGCCTTATGCTGTACCTCGCCAAAGCTAAACTGAAGGATCAACGGAGCATTGTGTGTTTCGGAGGAGTAAGTAAAACAATACAAAATACCTTTCACACGCGGTTCCCAATGAAGATGTCGTGATTTGCCGAATGGCTGTCCGTTAATCAATTAATCTCATTTTGCTTTATTTTCCGCAGTTTTGTCGTTATGCTGTTGCTGCTGGTTGGAGAGGAAATGCAGACAGGCAATGGCCGCTCATCGCATTTCTGTGCCATCCCCAAGCATAAAAGAAGAGACGTAAACTGCTGATTTGAAGCAAATTGTGTTAGATGAGATACAGAGTTTCGGGGCATTGTTTGGCCACACTTTGCCTAAGTGTGTAGGTATTTCCTTGCCCCCCCACCAGAGGGCGATTGATGGGTTAGCTGTAACGATCGATAATTGAGAACGAGCGGACACGAGCCAAAGAGCCCCCCGGAATTGCACAGCTCAGCAGCAATAAGCAGAAGCCAATCAGAGGCGGAAGGGAAGGGGGGGGCCTCTTTAAGAGTCCTACGAGGTGGTGAACGGCTTAAAAACGATCAACTAATTAAGTGTGTTGCTGCGGGGGCACCGATAGCTAATAATTACATCACCCACCGAATTAGTCCGCACTTCTCGAGGGTTCTCGCGTTCTCGCAGCATCACCGCGCACGTTGAAGATCCACGGGAGGTGCGTGAAATGAGCTCCTTCATTTGCTTCGCTCCCTGGCACAGTTTTGTCCGCTGCTTCTGCTTCGCCCCTCGTTCCCGTCGTTCGATCCTTCCTCCTCGGCCGGGGGCTTATGGTCTCGTGGTGTCTGTGGCGGCGGCACTTCGCCAGGTAGCTCGCGAGCAAAAGTGCGCCGTCACTGTGACAGCTCGCGGGGTATCGCAGACGAGCTGTCTGGCAGTGTCAGACGCGATGGCTTTTGGAGGCTGCGGCTGAACGGCGGTCATCCGCGCGTCCAACCTGGGGGGGAGCGGATCTTCGACTGTTCGATCGGCTGCTAGACCCGGCGGCCAGCGCGTATGCTGCAGCGTTGATCATAAAATCGATGAAAAACATGAATAGACAGATACATCGGTTCATCCCGAGTGATAGGGAGAAGAAAGGATTGGTGGCCGCAATCGGTCCCGACACCTAGTATGCCCGATGTATGCTATGCTGCGCTTTTTGTGATCCATTAAGTGATTCGACTCTATTTTCGATAGTGAATCAATTTTGAGGTTATTAGGTTTGTTAAAAGGTTTTTCCCCTCTATCCGGCCGTCCGTTCGATATGTGTGGTGAAGTGGCTAGAAACATTCCAGAGCGGCGGACAGATTGATCACCCCCGGCGAGTGATGCCGCCGCGGTCAGAGATCCCGATTGGTCTACATCGATTGTTCGGTCGCTTGTAGATGAGTTGGCGATTGGCCGTGGCCGTGGCCGTGATCATGTTATGCCGTGTTAATCATCCTCGATCCGAAAGAGGAGGCCCGGCACACCTAGAACCCCCCTTTTGATGGAATCAGAAGAACGTGCGAGACCGCAAGTCCGTCAGCGAACGGACGGCAAACGAACCGTCTATGATCCAATTTTGCGCTACTTAAAATTCCTGGGCATACTAGCAGCGATGGTCGCTAGGCGACTATGGCTGGGTTATAGGAGTTCACCGGAGCATAGAGAACATGATTTGGAATTGTAAAAGTTAACCAAACCATTTCTCCATTACCCACTCGAACGTATCACTTCCATGCGCGACTAACTCGAGCCCATTGTGTGTGGGAAAAATGAAATAAACGAACTATGAAATGCTGTATTCGTGTGTTCGGAAGCTACAGATGAAGTTGATCATTGTTTCATAAATTTGATTACTCGCTTTTCATCGCCATAATTGGGAATCCACTAGGGACACAGGATTCCAACGAAACTGTTTTTGTAATACTACTGAACCTTGTGCTTTAATGTCCTTTTAAACTATTTAAGGAATTTTATACGTGGTTGGTGGCATCGTGATAATTAGAATATCAGTTAATACAATCAATGAATCATTCACAAATAGGTACTGTGAATGGGTAATAAGATAGTCCTTCGAAAACTAATGACAATGAAATCAAAGTTAGAGCCGAATAACTAAAAATCAAATTACAGTACTAGCACAGCCGCCCCGAGTAATCACAAGGAGTGCCGTTATGGGCGAATGGCCGGAAATCAGCAGCAAAATATTTGCCTTTCCATTAACGAACCACTCTCGAAGTGCCGCTCTCACATACAAGGCGGTTTTGATTAAAGCCACACACAACAACGACAGCAAGATTCCGCCCTTTCGAGAAGCTGCCCGAACGGCGGTAACAAAGTCCAGGGACGGGTTTTGTTCTAAGCCACAATGGTGGATCAAGGGAAAACCTTCGTTCTGGCGTAATAAGTAATGAATTATTAATTAGTTCCGTTTTGTTGAACTTACTTGAAACAACAGCTGTCCCTGTCGCTCTGTCTCCGGTAGTGTGGCGGCAGCAAATAGAACCGCGGCGACGGCGGCGGCGGCCATGCATAGAAAAGAATAAACTCCAACTGCAGGAACCATCGTTGAATTTATGATGGTATCAACGAGCGACACCACTACGACTACGGCGCGAAAGGTGGTGGGTTTGGCACACGGAAAAGAAAAGCCGAGGCCCACACCGGTGGGGTGGGGCGAACCCGGAGGAAAATCTGTATTTTTATTCCGTTTGTCGAACACAGACCGAGATGGCCGGGACCGCGACCGCCCAGGTTTGTGTTTATTATGTTCTAAAGACGAACGAACGAACTTCCTTACGCCTGACCATCCTAGGCCTCCCCTGTCCATTTTCTATTTATTCATGATGCAAAACGGGAAATGGAGGGCGCAAGAAATTAGGCACGGAAAATATTTTCACTAATAAATACGACCCGAAGGTGTATCCTTCGGGCCAGCAACAGAAAAGAAGAGAAGCGATGGAAGAGAACCACTTTTACTGCCTTTTTATGAAGGAAAATAATTTGAATTTTCCCTCCCCAATCGTGTGTTCGTGATACTCGAGAGAACGAA
>NC_064874.1:30054402-30059402 GCF_943734745.1 Anopheles darlingi | reverse complement strand
GCTGGTGTCAGGCTGGTGAAACGTTGTAACGATATCTTTCGGTTTTTAGCGGCCTGGTTGATGTAAAAATATGCAACATTAAGTGGATGCAACGCCCGGTCACACACTTTTAACACCAGTGCTGCACTGCTATTAGAAAAGTCCTAATTCTTATGATTTACCCGAAAGACCGAGCAACAGAGAGAAGGGTAGGGAGAGAGAGGGAGAGAGTTAAGTGATTATCTTTAATTGCCTGAGTAAAGCAATCGAATTTGCATCGCTGAACCCAGCCTTCGGACGTACGAAACGCATTACAAATCGCGAATAAAGTCTACGGTTCAAAATTAAAATAATTAATTAAAGATCTTTGGCAATGAGGCTCCTAGGTGAACGCATCTGAAAGGTCGCTTGCGAAAGAATGATGCAAATTGCAATTCATTAAGTTAATCACCGAAGGACTTACTTGTCCCGGAATTAATGTAGGGCATTTGCTGCTTCGCTAGTATCTTTACAACAAAAAATTCGTTCGCTAGTTTGCACTTTGTAAGAATATCCCGATAAACCATTCAGCTAATGTCCTAATCATATCAGCGACGATTTTAGATGACATTTTCTTGCTCGTTTCCTACACTTTCATCGATCTCTATGGGGTCCTATACTCCTAACAAAGTCATGAGGAATGTGATATCAAATCGTACATTATACGAAGTGAAGGAATCGTATTTCCAAATAAAACAACACGGAGAACACGCCGCGCAGATGGGAAAACATGGCGCGCAGATGGGAAAACAAAATCAAAACCAACCCATCACCTCGAAAGGTAATGTACGGAAACGGCGATTTAAAAGCAAAATATTTGATTAGTTGTGCGTGGGTACAAGCGGAACCAGAGTGCTGTCTAAACAGCCGGGACATCATATGGAGGGGGAGGCGTCAAGCTTCATGAAAATGTATTACACTTTGATGTGTCGGTATGTTTAATTCATTCGTGTGATGAATGAGCCAACGATTTGTAGAAGCAAAAAAACAGCTGAAAAAAGAAAAAAGAACACCAAACTCCTGGACACAACAGACATTCGTCTTTCCGTTGATGTTTCAATCGTTGGTTCAGCGCGATCAAACAGAGAGCGCGTTCCGTATCGATTGGTGTGAGGTGATGTGTTGATTGATGGAATTGGTTGCCTCTATCATCATCATCATCATCATCGCCGTTCGTGGCTGTGACATACGAGACGAGTCGTGCATAAGAAAGGCACTTCAATTAGAGACCGAACAGCGTTGGAGGAAGAAGGTCATACCATGATCCGATGGCATTGTCATTGCGCTGATCAACGCTCTGGCACTGCAAAAACCGATTTCCTGCAAAACTAAAACTGGCGATTTCATCAAAATTCGTCCATTTATGAATTGCACGATCATTAGTGCTGGTTTAGTAAAACACGATCAAATGCCTTTCAGAAAAACAGAAACCGATTAGCAGGGGCGATGTGAGGAGAGCGATAGGTGATCCTCTATCCATGTCAAACAACCCCCTTTTCAACGTCCAGCATGACAACATGCTCCTTGTCACCGCACTGAATTAGGGAGCGAATCGTGTCTTTGATCACACCAGGGTCTCCCTTCCCGCCGCCGTAGCCGTCATCGTCGGGTTCCGTGATCCGTTTCCCACCAGGAAGAGATGGCCGCTAGAAAGCAATTAAATCGAAGACCTCCACTCGCGCTGTCGCGCGGGAAAGCCGGGCCCCCCAATAGCAATGATCGGGCTAGGGCTTCCAATTACCTCTCAATTTTATGGATCGTTACATTTCGGGCCATCCCCGGGTGACTCGGCCATTTCCGCGTCCACGCGTGGTGGTCCCGGTGTTGGCCAGGCCGCTGGCTCTGGTGGCTCCTTCCATTCTCGTTGAACGGAACACACCGTGCACCTTTGACCACCCATGGCGGTTTGTGGGTTTCTGTCCGGGCATTCCAATTTTCATCCATTTCTTTCGTTTGCTGTGGCCGTGGCTGTGGCTCTGTAATCGTCACAATTGCTCTACGAAGTACATCTGCCCGATTGGACACGGGCAGCACACTGTCGTGAGGATAGCATGAGCGGACCATGCATGCAGTGGCATGCATTTTCAATTCGTCGCCCATAATGAACCGTATCCTGGCGCAGGGGTAAATATTTAACCAAACGTGTAAATACACACTCCGGTCGCGGCAATGCTGCACATGCACATGCTGCCAGCGGTACCGATCTGATGATATGCTGGACCGGTATTGGCCCGAGGCAGCGGTGAGGTCCTCCGTGTGCCGGAAACCACACACAAAACTCCTGAAGATGTGTCCATCCTGACGAGTGCCGGCTGGCGCAGATTATTCAAAACAAAATCGAACAAAAACACGACACGCATCTTTGGCCCCTTCGGCCCTACCCTTCTTCTCCTTCTCTCACTGGCTGGCTGGCTGGCTGTCTGGCTCGACAACTTCCGGTTAAGGTTGATAAATTTAAAATCATGTTCCGATTCGCAACGGTGGCAGCTACTGTTCCAGCGATCGGTGAAAGAAGAAGCGACCGCCAGCGAAGCTACAGATGGTATAGGGGAAATCGGGTGACTATACACACACACACACACACGACCGATTGACTAATAGTGAGAGCAATTCGTGACACGTTACCTCGGGCAGGGAGCAGCAGGATCCGTGAAGCGGTGAAGCAAAACAACGAACGACCGAACACGTCGCAGCTCATTCGTTGTCCTGTTACTCGATTACGATTACAGTTACACGGTTTTTTAATTGTCAAAATACGATTCGGCACGACGGCGACGTGCGGTGGTGCCGCCAGTTGACACAAAAGATTAATGACTTCTGTTCGTTTGCGTTACATGCGCTCCCGCATATCATCGAGTCACTTCCAAGGCAAGCCCTAGTAGGGTAGCGCAGCACGTGAAAAGGATCAGGCGCGAACCGGGGAGGGGCTGATCAACGGGACACTGGACCCGACTTTAAACCGAGCCCGCAATGGCCACTACCATGTGTTGTGGCTGACTTTCGCGCCGTGAAAATCCGTGAAGAGTGCGTCAACTCATCCGTCCCGAGAGGCATCCGTTTTACGCAAATCGAAACGGCTCCGGGTCCGCTGGCAAGGTCCGCTGCCTATGTGTGTATAATGATGAAAATTAAACGCGTACCCACGACGAAGAAGGTGCCGTAAAGCCGCACCTTCCGCAAACCGTGAACAGAGCGCCGTAGACACGCTCGTAATGATGGCTAATTAGTCTTCTTTACTCTTTCAATTAGCCAGCGTGCGTCTCGCGATGGTCAGCAAGATGTGGTCAGCATTTTTTTGTTGTTGTTTCTCGTCGTTGTTACTCGCTTTGTTTTATCTTCGACGAATCGTCGTTATTCGCCAGCGTTTGGTTGCGTGGTCTTGTCCCTCCGGCGTGCCTTAGGACAAACGTTCCATTCTCTAACATAAACATGTGACTATTGGCGAAAAGTGGCCCCCAAGGATTGGCATTCCGATGGTGTTGGTCCGGTGCGGGCAGCAAATTTGGGGCCAAAGCTGCCCGATCGACAACTCATCATTATCATTTGGTTTTTAAGAACAGAGAGAAGAGCACCCGTGCCGCCAACCATTCCGTTTCGCGATTTCGTGTCGTTTTATTTGCTGTAATTTGTATTAAAAACATGCTTGGGATTCGTTCTCCTGCTAGAGAGCCAGCTCTGCTGCTCCATTCACCGGTACACTAACGCGCGAATACAGCTGAAGGCGAAAGAAGGCGTTTTGTTTCATTTGCCGAGTTGCCGAAACGATCCGTGGAGAGATGCGTTAAGTTCCAAATGTTCCCCGTTCGTGGTGAGGGAAGATGGTGCCGCCGCTAATTACAACGTGTTTGACTGTTACTGCACGTTCTGTTAGGGGTAGCCGAACTACCGAAACCTCCTTTTTGCGCTTAATCTGACGTTGGAAATCTTTGAAATCATTAGCCATCCAGGTCGACGGTTCGGTTTGCACTAGATTCCCGACCAACCGAAGGAAGGTTTCAAAGGGCCTCCGCTCTGGTTCGCTAAGTAAGCTTCCTACGAAGGGCAGGCTTTCTAACCGGAATCGTAAAAAAATGTTATTAATTAGGTTTCGTCCCGAATGCACTGAGCTGTGTATTTGATTTGATATTCTTGTGCGTCCGCGGTGTTCCTCAATGGCCGAGAAGCCTAAGTTACTAGCTTTGAGTTGGTGTTGTAGTGGAATGTCTGCGAATCTACCGTAATTCGACGCCACCGTAGCGCCATTGAACAAACATTTGTTTGCATCGTACTCGAGTCGAGAATCGATTGTTAGAACAAGGGTCCAATGGGAAATTTGCATTTGAAAACAAGTGATGGTGGCGTGTTACTATGGGCGGAAAAACAGCAGCGATATGCAGAGGATGTGTGATTTGAAGTGAGCATCGCTTGGTTAGTTGCAAACATGAAATGGCAAATGTGAGACAACGGGGGTAGTCTTAAACTAAGGATATGCTCGCTTTGCGTGCTCAACGTAAATTCATCACAATCCTTTATTAGTGCAACCGATTGTTCATTTACACGCGGTTCTCTTGACCGAACCCGTTGAGCATAACTAGTGCTGCGTAGTAACAGAAGCATCCTTGAAATGGTGCACAGCTTGGAATCGAACATTGAACAAATTAGATACGACACTGTGAGATGATGGGCTTTTTTAAACTTAATTACATTTCCGACACCAACGGACGCTCCATTCTTTCGGATTCTCTTTTCAGTAGCTTTCACACAAATGAATTGGTTAATAAGCAACTGAAGAAACTGCCCCGTGGATCTGACTACAGCAACGAGCTTAGCGCGAGCGATGACAAGACAAGCGCACAGGCAGGGTGTAAGCGTGAGAGTAAGATGAACGGCCATTGATACCCAGCATCGGCCGGCCAGCAGTCACAGCGGTCGCTGTAATTGACCTGAAGGAAACTGTACTCCACCGTACCGGCACCGGCCGGAATACGCGGACATTTCTGAAA
>NC_064874.1:30046902-30051902 GCF_943734745.1 Anopheles darlingi | reverse complement strand
ATTTGTTTTGATGCTACCAATCCCACTGCGCGGTGCGCGCGAGAAACGATGTTACCTCTCGGTTCGCGCGGGTCAAAATCTTGCAACGGTTTTGTCAACATGCGTTTGATTAGATAATTGGGATGGCTGTTGTCGTTTATGCTGATGACCCTCGCTGCTATGTTGAAACAAGTTCATACTCTACTTCGTCGCAGGCACAACCGTTTGATAATGCTATCAGCATTACGTATTCACGAACAAACGTTTTGATAATTGCCCCAATAATCTCAAGAAAGCTGCAACTTTCTTTCAGCATTTGATTGTAGATGCAGTGAAGGCGAATTAATTGTAAACGATCATATTGCAGGAGCGACCCCCGCTGGGTGTATTATGGGTAGAAATGAGCAGAGTATTAAAAGCAAAATGCTCAACTGGCGTCAGCCGAGAATCACGAGAATAAATACACCGGCAGCTTACGCCGTTGACGCATACAAACCCATACGGTGCGGGACAACTTGGCAGCGGAAATGCCGAGTTTTACGTTCGTAATTTTGCGGCCATCATGTGACGTTCCTCGGCCGAGAATATTAACAAAGATCCCACAAGGAGGCCGGTTCGCGGACCTAGCTAGACGATTGATGATTAGAAGAAAAAAGGCCAGCTATATTTAGCCGACGTCCATCAATGACATCTACCAGACTGAACTAGATAAAACAAGAAACCAGGAAACTCCTTGCCACCTTATCTAATGTGTATGAATGGGCCTTCGAGGGGGTTGGCGAGAGAGTACATCAAATAAAAATGTTTAAAGTGCTGGTGCTTCCCCAATTCCTTATCTTGAATAAATGAAAAAAATAAGAAAACTTTCACAAAATGGCGCACTATTGATCAAAACCATTAGCATCGATTAGTGCACGGGCGAGGATTCTGTTTACCGCCACCGAAATATCATCACACCACAAGCAGCTGGATTGTTTTTTGGTGTCGGATGTTTGTTGACACAGCATTGTACGTTGCTATCGCGCTTCTTTAATTGTTAAAAGCTAAAAAAGATATTTAAAAAAAGTATTTTTAGTCACCACGTAGCTTCCCCTTGTAACGGTTCTGCGCTTGTAAATGTTTCTCACCATCCCTTCATGGATGCATTGTGATAGCGGCGTAAAGCGTAAAGTTATCTAATAACGAACTCAACTCCCATCCGGTCCGATCTGGAACAGCAATGCATGTGTACGACAGAACCCTCGCTCCAACCTCCAATTCCCGATAAACGAAGCGAAATTTATGACCGTTACGATATTACATCGTTGGCAAACGGACGGATGCATGAGTAAACAAATGATCTGCTTGGCGCCCTTAGTCGGTGGAAGGTCACGAGACACCGAGCCTTGGTCAACATTCGGTCTGCTCTCCGCGAGACATACCGATGCATCTTTAAAACATATCCGGTTCATTTTAAAATAACACACCTAATCGACTAAAGGTAACAAAGTCCATTGCTCAGGATGCAAAACATGCAAAAGGCACACCGGATAATGTCCGGCATCGTGTGGTGGGCGGTGTTTGGTGGGTGGGGCATCCCAACACCTTCCTTCTGCGCCACAAACCAAACATTTGCGCAGTTTCTTCGATTTAGCCCCATACCCTGCAATCCCTCCCTAGGTGCACGGTAATATACGCCTTCGCTGTGAACAATCAGAGGGAGCATCAAACCGTCCGGAGGTGGGTGGTCGGCGCCTCGATTGTCGCCCGAACGTCGCGCAGATATTGCACAGACCTCGGACGAAGTGGACGTACTTTTACACAAGCGGAGAACCCCTCAGAGCGAACCAAGTGATCGAACCAAGTAAACCGGCTCAACTTGTTCAGCGGACATCCAGACAAACCGAGTGCTTCGATTGCGGTCGCGCTCAAGTGATAGATAGGGGCACGATAGATACTATATTTCTGGGGACGGTGATACGGTCAGTGCTTGAGTGGCAATCTTGGCGAGCAGTCGAGCCGAGAACAAAGTGCATTGATTGCCAGCAGGAAAGGTGGTGCAGAGGTGTTGCTCCCCGCCGTTGTTACCATGGGGTTGCTGCGACGAAACAGTTTAAATATTCCGTTCGGCAAATGGTTGTCGCCGGGAACGACGAGTGGCGGCACACCGGCGGCAACCGCGATACCGACCGGTACGAGCCGGAACAATTTTGGCAGCTCGGTGGCCATCCAGAAGCTGCGCGAAAGCAAATGGTTCGACGCCGGTGAGGAGCGTATCTTTTGCGCCGTGATCGAGAACGGATTCATTGTCGAGGTGCGCCACTCAGAAACCGGTGACAACTGGTTTGGTGTAGTGACAATCGAGCTGAAGAAATGTAAGTGCCATGCAGATGCGCGCCCCAACGGTCATTCAGGCCGGGGATTTGTGGGATGCAAAGGCCAAGAGTCACGCTCGTTGTCGGTCGGGAGAATGTTCTCGTGACTAAGATATCGCGGGCCAGGGCGGGTAGCGTGCACAAACATACATACCGATCAACCTGTTCTGTGAAGCGGGATTTGGCCGGATCGTGAATCGCTACCATGATGAAAGGGGGTGGGAGAGCAGGTGGCGGGGGGGGGGAGGTGTAGGGCTTGGAGCTATTTTTAGCCCCTGTACAATAATAATAGCGAAGCTGCATTCGCGTGGAACGACACGGGGTGCAAGGTACACCGACACTAGCGTAACAGCCGCGCGTTTGAGCTGAGCGTCGATTTCGAAGGACGCCGCACATGACGTACTTGAGAAGGGAGAAAGGGAGACACCGCCGCCTTGTTTACAAACCGTAGTGACTTAGGAACGTGGGTGGGAATCGAAGGGAAGAGGGGGCTGAATAGTAATCGGACAGAATTTGGAGGGTAAACATCCATGACCTTGCACTGCGCTGGCATGTGTTGTAGGGTGGAAATAGTGTCAACGTTTTGAGCAAAACGACACTTTTTCCGTTCTCATAATGTAAAAGAGTTCATAGACGACATTCGGTCCGATTGGAACCGATACTATACCCCGAACAGCCGCGACGAAGTCGGGGTGATATGCTAATTGTGGTTTGCAAATGGTTGTGGGATGCGGTTAGAACTGGAATGTGTGTTCTAGGAGGCACGTCAATTTCTAAACAGGTTTCATAACCGACTCCCACTGACTGACGCCACACATAAGTTGACGTAATATTTGATCGACGGTCGATTGGAGTGCTTACTAATAAGTGTGGGATTCGGAGAGTACTGCGTGCTAATCGAACCGGTTTGTTGTTCTTTCTTCTGTTCCGTCAGCAATTCCGAAACCTACGGCCGAGAATGTAAAAATCTACTCCGTTCGCATGAAGGGAAATGAGAAGAAACCGATGAAGGTGTACTGCGTGACGTTGAGTCATCTGTGGCAGCAGGGATACCAGTTGCGAATCAACAATATTGCCGACCGCACAAAGAAAGCCCACCCGGAGCAGGACATATTGGCTCAAGTATGAATGCACCGGTGCAACCGGCACGCAGTGACGGAGAACAACGCCGGATAATGTGTCGCTTCTTTCCATTTGAACAGATTAAGTACGCCTCCAAATGCCAGATGGTTTTCCACAATAGTCAACATTTCTGTGAATTTTGTCGATACGGAGACAGACCGCAGGACAGCCGAAAGCGACAAGTAAGTGCGTTACTGAAACGCTTCGAGGACGCGTTGCAAGGAGCGCAGAACAGCTACTTCTGAGCTATACGACAAGGAGCGCCTGGAGGAGCGAAGGTTAACAATTGATCTCCATTATTTTGCTTAAATGTGCTCAATGTTGGATGCTCTGGTGATGGAAAACGATACTTACCGTATAGTTCAGTATGCTGTCTATCGAACTCTACGCTTCCTTAATGCGACTGTAAATACTAACCTGGTGGAGTTGCGGCTAGGGCGTAGGGTGCGGTGTTGGGCTTATCGTGGATTTATCCAATGATTTGTAACGATTGAACATTCTCTCTCTTCCACAGATATCGGATTGCGCCAAGTGGGGTGGTGTGAATATAGGAGCCACTCTTATATTCTTGGAAATGCAAAAGAAGTCCAAATCTGCATCACATTGAACAAGTGCGGCGCATTCTCCACCATATCGTGGCAACTCCTGAACTGGTCCGTAGCTTTAAGCATTTCAGAAAACGTAGTATCTGCGGCGAAACGCAATTGTGAATGTGATTTCTTCAAAATCGTTATCTATGGATAGTTAAGGTGATAAGAAATAAGACAAGAAGACATATGATTTCAGAATAGCTTTAAGTCTCGTTGCACGCGATGCTGCGCAAAGTACATTCACAATGTGAATTGTTTTTATATAAAACGGAAATGTAACACCAAATCATTATCTAAAGCCATGAAAAGATGGACTTTTATAAGGTGTAAAATATTAGGCGTATCAGCTTATACTTTCGTTTACACGGAAAATGGTACATAATTTTCCATTCAGTAAAAATAAATTATTTTGAAGCACACAAAACGATACTCTTTCTTTTCGTTACTTTCATCAGTTCTCAGTTGGAGTTATGAAACATTAATAAAAATCGGTAGAACCACTTTTCAAGGAAACACGCTACGAAACACGAAATACTCTACAGGTTTCACACGAGTGAAACTTTCCTAGAAATTTACGGCAGGTTCCTTTATACGGCCAATATGGCTACATGGGAGCCAAAATTAGGCCACATAGCGGCCGGCTTCATGGCTATTTTAGGCTAAACAAAGCGCGACAGCGACACCAACTAACGCACTTAACGTAACGTAACGCGTTTAGGCACTGCTTCAGAAAGTTCACAAAAGTTTCGTGAGTTTTGCTGTTGTGATTTTGTGTTTTTTTGTGCGTTAGCGTGCGTGAATTTCCCCCAAAAACGCAGAACCAACGTTCCTTTAACAGCCCGTTCGAAAATCCTTGCGAATCCTTGTGAAGCTCCTTCCTCAGGCGGTCTTGCGCTGTGTTGTTTTTGCTTGGCTGGTTCGAGGTGGAGCAAAACTGCATAAAGGACAATAAAGA
>NC_064874.1:30036902-30041902 GCF_943734745.1 Anopheles darlingi | reverse complement strand
GAGAAGGAAAAGATCGTCAGTATTGGCACTCGTGGAGGGTGCGCCAAAGGATTTGTCTATGGAAAGAGGCGCAGCGTAGGCTAGGCAGACGAATTGATTGGAGGATAAAAAGGGGAGAACCTATAAACGACAGTATTATAATGTCACGTAATTGATTGGACTGCTATTGAAGCAGGAATTGATTAGTTCAGACTTACGGAAAAGCATCTACTAACCACAATTATGCGTAACGAACGTTTGAAATCGTGATTCTGTATTATGTAGACGCTTCACCAGCTGTAGAAGAAATTCGGAACAATTAATTTGTACTTTAATGAATCTACTTTAACGACGCTTGATAGCTGTATCGGTTCTCGGCTAATGGTTTGAGAGGCATATGTAAATAGCTGCTGTGCCATTGCTCTATAATTTGCGAAAAGGACGGGCAGCGTTTAGCAAAAGCGCGCGTTTGGAGGTGTTTTGTTTCTTTACTTAATGAAATCGTAAATGTGAATGTTCGAATTCAGATTAGTTAGACAATGAAAACATAAGATCGATTCGAAAGGACACTTAATCAACGTCAGGTGTCGTCATTGAACAAGGTGATAATTCGTTACGGAAGACGCAAATATTAGAGAATCACTCCTTCAAACTGCCAACAATGCACATTCCGTAACACCTACCAACTGATCCCCTCATTTAATCCATTGATAAGCACCCTTTTAACGAATGTTGTACATATTTCAACCAGAAACGAGACTAAATCACTGTTGTTTCACCCCACTCTCCACGAGCCTGTGACCTGCTGCATCAGCGGTTTTCTTGAGCCGAAGAAGGGCTGGCTAGGGTTATCCAGGTACTTGGGATAGCAGATATCCATTTTTACCTGTGCACCACAGCATTCACAGACCATGCAGACCATGTGGTGTAAAAATCAGAATTTTCTGATTATTCACGATTTCATGATAAACTAAAATAAAATTCGATGAAAACTCCAACCTTTTTCTCGTTCTGCTGTTCACATTTTAGCACGTTTTATTCAGCCATCAGATCCGATCATTCTATTTATTTTATCGGTCAATTTTTCTTGTGATAGTCATCAAATTTTGTAAGATTGTTGATCCCGCCGAACGCCTCATCCTCGCAGACGCAGACTCCTGCAACGAATTAAGGAATTCGGATTATTCTTCAGCTGTAGTAGCTGCTATGAATCTTTCTTTGATCGTCGGACATTACAAACTTACCGCGTCTTTTTTTGGCGATATTTTTACGAAAATGAATAGGTAGTCTACTTCAGGATTTACCCCAGTATGGCTATTGAATCCAGGATCCTGGGCCTTCACAAGCTATTCTAAGCCTTGCAGAATCGCGATCCTTTCTGCTTGCTGGTGCTGTCTCCAATGGTTTCCTGTTAGGACACCCGGATCTCGGCCGGCCGGAGTTCTGTTTCTCACCTGGGGTTGTTTAAGAGTTGGTTCCGGGCCGTTGTAAAAGTATTTTGGATGTCCTTTTACCTGCTTTCAGGCTCGTGGTTTTGAGGATCTTTTGCGATGTGGTTCTCCAAGTATCCTACACTTCCCGGAGATGAAAATTCACAAAATTTTCCATTTTTCCAGAACAACAAACGAGGCGTCCGCTCGAGCAGTTGAACGGCGGCAGTCGAGCAGCCGGATGCGAAAGTCGAGCAGCCGGATGCGAAAGTCGAGCAATCTCAATGTGTTTACAGGCCTGCGTTCGCGACTCGGGTGATGGGTGAAGAAGTAGCAAAAGAAGAGAGAGGAAGAAGAAAACAAAACAGAACTGCGCTACGCTGAGGATCCTCTTCAATCCGCTCCTGGGGTAATCGAAAAACCTCGCTAAACTGTGAACTACGAGTGAGTAATCTGGTCGCCGACGTGCATTATTCATTGGTAACAGTTTGTCCTTTCCCGGCTAGAATAGGCACCTGCTATACCGAGGCAGGCCGCACCGTGTTCTGTTGGTCGCTATGGTCACCAGCAAAAGTTCTGAGTAGAAACCAGCGACTTCTTACGATCGGAACAACAGCAAGCCGCTCTCAATCCGTCCACCAGGACTGAAAGGAGTCCCTACGGAGAACTAGTCAGCTAGGCACCACCTGCGTAACAAGCATGAAGCAACCAACGGAAGCAATTATCCTGAGCCTGGTGCTTGCACTAGCGACGGTCGTGAGAGCGGCCCCACCGCCACTTGAACGAACGGCAGAAACAGCCAATCCCCCCGCGAAAGACAACACCTCAGCCCTTCTAACTCCTGCACAAGAAGGAAGTAACGAAAACGTTCCGCAGTGGCAACTCGGTTGCACCGACAATAGCACTCGGCCGGACTGTGTTGCTCTGAAGGAGGTGCTGCAGGAACTGGGAAGCTACCGGCCCGAAGAACCAACCGCTGCAATCAACGAGGGAATGGTGACACCGCTCACACCAGATGAAGTGGACCAATTTTGTTATAAGCTTCCCGAAACGGCTAACCTACTTCCGGCGGATCTGAAGGCCAAGGTACAAAAGTATGCACCGATGAAAAAAATGCTATCCTGCACAAACGAATGTGTGCAAGCCGTACCGCGTACCAACTCCGAGGAACAGCGAGTGAATGATCGCTGCCGTGCACTGTTGATCGGAGCTGAGCTCATCGTACAGGCGGAACGGAACAAACCCGAACAGAAAGATGAAACCGTAGGTGCCGGTTCAAAGTTGAAGGTTGAACCTGTTGAGATCAAATCGAATGTTGCTATTAAACCAGCCGTCGCTGTCATGAAGCAACCGGCCACGGAAGTGAAGGAGAAGGTGTTAGAACCCAGCAAAACCAACGGTACTGCTCCCGTTGGTGACGGTTCAGTTGGGCAGGGCGAGCACAAGCTCGAAGCTCCGCTACCAGTACCCGAGCATACCGCTGCAGGTAACCAAGGCAACAGAGGAAAAGAGGTAGGCGGTGGAGCTGCTGCCGCTGTTGTTCCTCCAGCCCCTGCCGCTCCTGCCGCTCCTGCTCCAGGCGGGCAAACTGACGAGCAGCCAAAGATTGTAGAAAACCCAGATCTCAAAATGCCGACCGATGAGGAGGACGATGAACGATCGGACGAGGACGACATGGTTGGCAATAAGGCACCGCTCGACGGTGCTCTGAAAGATCCAGACGTTGCGGATGGCGGAGATGAAACGATGGCGGAGATGAACGACGAGGAGAATGATTCGCAGGATAGCATGCCGGATACCCACAACGGCGACGAGCAGCTTAAGGCCAGTAAGGACCGCGAGCCACCGGTGGTACCGGAAGATGAGGACGGTGAGCGCGAGAAGGGGGCGAGCAACATTATCCAGGGACCCGTAGACCCGTTCTACAACCAGAACGATTCCAACTTCTTCTCCTACTTCCTGTTCGCCATGTTCAGCTGTGCGCTCTGCTACGTAGCATATCACAACAAATCGAAGCTATTGGGGCTGGTGGTTGAAGGTCGGCCACGCACTAGCAGTGGTCGAGGGGGATTCAGCAAGGGACGCAAACATACGGCCGCCTATCGTAAGCTGGATTCTAACCTCGAGGAAGCGATCACATCGGGCAGTGCCCCGGCCGGCAGTCATTCGTCATCACAAATCATCTATTGAGCGATCGTTCCTCCGACCTTACCTTTCCAGTGTGTCCCTCTCCCTTGCCCTCCTTCCATGAGGACTTGTAAATATTTCCCTTGCGATTCCGATTCGATCTTCATTTTACAACCCATGTCTCTCTCTCTCGCTCTTCCTCTCCTCTTTCGCGAAGGCATATTCTTCCCTATTTTTTTGTTTTCAACTCGTCTCGCTTCACCTGCGCCTTAGATTATATTGGGAATTAGATATTCACCGAGCGAGCAACCTGTAGTGGAGTACAGAAACGTCCACGTCGATTTCGTCGCTCTCGTATTATCCAGCGACAACAACTGTCCACGGCACACGTTCATCCGGCTCACCAAAAGAACAGCCGCAGTACAAGCAGCAGAGGAATGCGCGCTTGCGAGCGCCCGTGTATGGTTAGTGAAGAGATAGTAATTACGGTGGCTTTCTTATGCGCTTTGCACGCCGCCATCATCACCGATCATTGATCGCAAAGAAACCCCCCGTTGATCAATAAAATGGAAAGGAAAGAATTTTTACAAATTAAAACTAACTCTTCTTTTCGGGAATGGTACTCGATGCTTTTTTTTGGCCCTTCCCTCGATCAGCGTATGCGAGCTGCTATCGCACACTGTTATCAGGGTTCATTATCGTCAAAGCGATACAAAACGCTTGACATTGTTTGGGATTAGACTGCTATCGGTGGTATGTGCAATAAAGTTAGATTTCGCGAGGGAAATCCCCTATATCGTTTACACAACGCAGCACCGCAATGTGTCGTCATACTGTACACGTTGCACAGAACACGTTCTAAGCGGATGCTATAAGACGTTAGAGCGAATACCGCTGAGGGTAGCTTTTTGATTGCGAAATTTCTTGAGTTTACTAGAAGATAGAGAGAGATTTAGTTCAAAAAAATAAAGCGAATTATTTTTGTTAAACAACCCTCATTTCCGTTTTGGTGTGATAAATGGAAAATGGTACAGTTCTCTTGCTTATCTCAAAATTGTGTTCTATTCCCATGACCGGATTTAATGTACATACCACGGTCGCATCATCAGCAGCAGCTGCGTATACACATGTGTGTTCGGTAGATGGGACTTGCACGAGACCGAGAATTGCTATGAGCAACATTGTATACGATCGTCGTCTCTGTAGTGAAACGTAGGGAGTTTCAACGAAGCCGTCCACCGGAAATCTGGTTGTTAATTAATCAAGTGTAGCTGCAAGCGAACTGGTGCCACCGTTTCACGGTGTAATGTAAATGAAGAATAATAAATCTAGCTTACCTAGTAGAACTATTATTTTGCCCGTGACATGTATCTAACCGGACCATTCGATGGGTATAGTAGACAGAGTTTCGGATACGGGAGCTCAATAATGTTCAATGAGTAAGATATTAATAAGGTTGCATTA
>NC_064874.1:30016902-30031902 GCF_943734745.1 Anopheles darlingi | reverse complement strand
CGCTCGTCCGCTTTGTTGCCCTCTGCGGACGTACAGAGCGCCAGTCCGATGGCTCTCTCTCTCCGTTCCTCGAACGTTGTTAACCATGTATGTTTAATGCTTCGCTGACAGCAGACGAGCCCCCCAAAAGAGTAGGGTGGTGTTCCAATTCGAAAATACTCCAGACTCTCTCTCTCTCCCTTTTGCTCTCTTTCTCTCGGTGAATTGCTTGCTTGCATGACGAACCATTCGATGGTTTGAGGCTCCCGCAATGATGAAGATCAGTTGTGCTGAAGGATTCGTCGTGTTTGCTGGTGGTCCGCGTCTGAAGCATCCGCGCCTTTAAAGTAGCCAGTATTCGGTGCCTTGCTACCCTGTGTGTAGAACGAACAAGTTAACGGAACTCACTTCTAGCTAGAAACGAGAAACAGTGTAGTCGATGGTTCGTCGTTTCTGCTAAAGTTACACAATTAATCGTTGGAGCTGACACCTCGCTAGGTACGAAAGGGAGCTATCGGTTCGGAGTCCTTTTTGTGAAACAGTGACCTCTACCTCTACGGACTCTGTGGGATCGTAGGTGTCTCCTAGATCCTTTTTTCATGGCACAGTTTAAGAAACTCACGAACAGTCTCGAGGCGGTTCGGGAGTGCGAGGTCAGCAACTGGTGTGCCTGTGATGTTAATGTGTCTGCTGTGGATAGATTTTGAGTAGAAGGAACGTAGGGGACTGGGAATGCCTGATATGGCGCCGACGATGACGACGACGACGGCGGCGACAATGACGATGGTGACGATATCGAAATAAGGGAAACAACCATCGCCACTGGGGCTCAATTCGGGCGGAACAAACAAAGGAAGGTGTGCCCCTCGGTATGCCGACAGCGGATGTGCGCCAAACGACCAAATCATGTACGGTGGCGGCGGTGATGAGGGTGTTTTTGACATCCCTCTTCACTGTAACATGCACTCGCACTTGCTCACTCTCTCTCTCTCTCTATCTCCCTCCCTCAGTCATCCGCACCATATTCCACGCCCTTATACTCGTCTGGTTGGCTTCCAAACTGAATCACTATTAACGAGTAAGGTGTGTAAGGTCTGGTAGTTCAGTTCAGCAACATGAATCTGGTCCATTGAAGACCAAGCCCCTCTGTCATGGCTGGAGGTGGAAGTAATGTTTATGGCTGGGTGAATTGAACTCTGTATCACGCTTGGAATGGCAGCTGTGAACCCTTACACAAGCAACGAACGCGTTACTCGTGATAAGTGCAGCGTGAATGAGCACCAGCATCACTAAACCCTCCAGTGGGGAGCATAGAGAAAGCGAATCATACTGCCCCACGAGTGTGTTATATCAACTTAACTCAGTCCGCCCCTACGGCTGTTAAGCGATGAGTTTGTATAATCGCCAATGAAAAATTCATTTGCGTTTTTTTTTTTTGGTTTGGTTTGGAGACGCCACCGTCGCTGCCACGCCACATTCCACACCCAATGCGTATCGAAGCGTGATAATAAAAAGCGTGCACTACATGCGATACGTATGCTCTGCTCACTCCGTGTGTTACTGTGGAATGCAGAGCTTAGGTATCCACAGCGAGCGAACCGATGTGGCATAGCCGAACCATTTCAGCGAGCCGTCGCTCTCGGAGCTTTCCACGCTTTCCAGGCGCGTATCTTGTCCTTGACCTAGAATGTCCTGGGACACGATTGTCCTGGTGCCACTAGTTTCGGCTGCAGCATTCGGTCCCGATCTCAGCCGAACGCACTCCGTACTCCTCCGTTGTCAGGAAAGACAGCGTATGGTGCATTTTTTCGCCAATAAACGCGATATGTTGTTGTGATGATATGTTTTTGGTATGTTTGGCCCTGATGGTAGAGAGTTGGGAGGAAATTAATGTCGAAATGAAGGTGTGCAAGATTTCCATTTGTTGTATGGAAAGGTTCCGTGAAAAACGTGAAGTTATTCATAAGCGTCTCGGCAATATGATATCCGACAGGTTTGAATTATCAGTGTAGAGCATGTGATCATCACGAAAAACACCCATAAGTGAGAGTGAAGGTGAACAAATTTAAAATTGCAGACATGGGAGAAGCGATTCAACGAGGTCAACGATTCATGGAAGCAATTTTCCAGAAATATTCCTTTAGCTGGGAGTGTTTCCCTCTTTCTCTATTTCTTTACACATGTTCTTTATGCTATAAATACATCGATTTATAATTAGATTCTTTCCACCGTCATGCATTTGCAGTCAGTCGTGACACCCCGTCACACACACGGTTGGATAGAGACGCTGCTTCTCCAGCGAGTAGAGGATAGCCGAGCGTGCAAAGCATGTCCGACACGGAGGAAGATTCGACCTGCTCCGACAGTTGCTGGCCCATCAACGAGGATTGGCTGATGGAGGTGCTGAAGAAGCATCACGAAGTTCGCTCGGGAATCAGCATTAGTGAGTTTAAGGTTCGTCAGGGATGTCAGGATGGTGTGAATAACCTGAGTGACATATTGGCCGTCTCGGTGGTGTACGAGTTCGCCAAGGACGGTGATGATGGTGGCGTGCGACAGAGCCTGGACATTGTGATAAAATTACTGCCACAGGATCCCTTCAGTCGGTACTTTGTAACCGAAGCACAGTTCGATCTACGAGAAATCAAATTCTATACCAGCGTAAGTAGTGGACTATCGAGGAACATGAAGCTCGATAGTTGACGTACACTTACATAGCATGGTCTCTGCCGTTTGTCCATCTTACAGATTCTGCCCGACCTGATGGCCTTTCAGGAGCAATACTTTCCCAAAGAGCAGGGTAACGGGATGGTTGTGTCGGTGCCAACCTGCTTCTATACCCAATATGCACCGGGCTGCGGCGGATCCGCCCAGCTGTCACTAGCAAGCCCGGATGCACCGGAAAGCATTCTGGTGCTAGAGGATATGCGATCACTTGGCTTCAAGGGAGCAAACTTTACCGCGGGCCTTACACTCGGCCAAACCGAGGCAGCCATACGTGCAATTGTCACCATCCATGCTCTTTCCCTCGGACTGAAGATCAAGCGGAAGGTTGATCTGAACGAAAAGTATCCGGTAAGTATAAATTGGAAAACCAAATAAAACGATCAATCCGCATCGTTAATGAATACACGATTGTTTCTTCTAGTTCCTCTTTCAAACCACCCGGGCAACGGAGAGCTATCAGCAGCTGGTGGAACAGGGTATGCCTCAACTGACCAAGTTCCTCGAGCGTACGCCCGGCTACACCAACGAGCTGAAGGCGCTCACAAAAATTCGCCCGAAAACCAAGCAGTTGATCGAGACGTTGCTGCAACCGATCGAACCGATGGGACTGATCACACACACCGATTTTTGGTGTAACAATTTACTGTTCCGCAGCGAGAGCGACCGTACCGACAGCTGCACCATACTCGACTGGCAGATGGTGACTTACAGTCGACCAACGAACGATCTTGCACTGCTCCTGATATCATCCATTCCGTCTAGCACCCGGCGTCAGCATACGGATCGGTTGCTCGATCTCTACTACGGTGCACTCAAATCCTACTGCCTTAAGATGGACGTCGACATCGAGGCCGATCTGGGCTACAGCCGGAACAAGATGGACTGCGAGTATCGGCAGTCGCTGCTGCTAGCACTACTACTGTGCATCGGTTCGGTCGACATCGCCATCGGGAATGCGGCCGCCGAGCAGCGGTTGCTGGACGTGCTGCGAGATTTTAATGAGGAAGGCATTCTAGGTCTTGAAGGCTGTGTCGCGTAAAAGGAACCCGGGCGAGCGGGAGTCAGTGTTTGAATCATCGCTTTTTGCATCCATCCAAAGTCCATCCAAAACATTCACTTAATTCGAGACGCTCTAAAGGCGAACTAACACGCAAAAGAAATGTGGTTTAATTTCGGCTCCAAACGCTCTGATGACAGTTATCCGCAGCTGGTAGCAGATTTTGGATACAACTGGCTTTGGAAGAGCGTATTGTTAGACATAGGTAACATTCGATATAATTCGTACGGTTTATGCGCACAGAAAATCATTACGATCATTAAAGCAGGGTAGTAGGGTGCCGGTTGTACTGCTTTTGAAGCGTACACAACAGTGTCAGGGTGGAGAAGCTTTTCAAAATGAAACATTTTCCGCTAAAGCAATTAAAAATGTTTGAATAAAGTGTTGATTACAAAACAATAATTGCAGCCAAAGCTGACGATTCGAAATGAACCGTTTAGTAGAGTGATGGGCTCCATATTATAAATAGAGACTTTCTTGTTACTTAACCGACACACCAATCGAACAGTGATCTTTTCCAGCGCCCTACTATTATAAAGACCCAGCGAATACTACTATTATAAAGACAGCGGCGTATGCGTATACTTCTCGACAGATTTCTGACTGAATTGGGTTAATCAGATTTGTCGTTTACGCGAATCTCTAGTGTTATGTGATAGTCGGTTTTCAATTCCTCGATATTGTGTTCGGTTTTAGTTATGAACGTAGCTCCGATCGAGCTAGCTGACTCTACACAGACACACATACACACTCACCGATGCAGTAACGCCTCCCAGGACGGCTAAGTTCCGTTTGTGTTTACCGGTAGCCTTATAGCGCGTGTGTATCTTACGACCAACCCATACCGGGATCCCTAAAAGAAAAAGAACAGACGCGGATATTATTATTCAAGCGAACCTTCCTCTTGCTCAGAAACTCTTTCATACTAACCAATTATCATCGCTGGGACGGCAATTCCGGCCACGAGAGCGATCCCGAGCGGTGCACCGACGAGTGTACCGAGCTGCCAGAGCAGCTTCTTCTTACGCGACCAGGGTTTCTTGCCCCAGAATGTACAACCGGACGGGCTGAGGTAATGCAGATCGCTGATCTCTTTCATACACAGCCAGCAAAATTCGGATCCACATATCGCACACACCATGTGATTGCAAGACCCATCGTCCATCTTCACGATCAGCACCTGACAGCGTGGGCAGGGTTTTATGTCATCTTCTATGTTGAGTGGTCGAGTGTTTGGTTCGTTATTTGTCGATGGCGTGAAAGAAAGAATGCGAAGTATTCAATTAGTAAAGGCCATCGTTGCTCGAACTCTCTTGCAATCAGAGGATTGGTAGGAAAGAGGTTATACACATCGGATGAGGAGAGTGTTAAGATTGACACACATTAGGAGCCCGTTAAGGTAATAGGAGTACCACGCCAGGGTTGGATATTGGGACGAAAGAGAGAAATCTTACTATGCTGTGAGCTTTTTCTTATACTACCGGACGGGGCGCGCGTGGGACTTTGGCGCGAAGCGCGGGCCGCATCGCAGGTCTGATCCGGATGCCACTCGGCCTTGCAGTGATAGCAGAACTGCACATCGCAGCCGGGCCGCTGACAACAGATGCGCGGACAGGAGGCACACCCGCTAGCGATGACGGCGTAGCTGCAGTCCGGTCCCGGACACCAACGCGAATCCGGATCGGCTAAAAGTACGCGCCGCACCATGAAGTCCTCATACTTGGTAATGGCAGCAGGGAACGCTTTCAGAAGCGCCTGAATGTCGGTCGGGTGCATCGAGTCGGAACACTGTGGGCACGAAATGTCTGTCCGGGATTCCGAAATCTCGATCATCAAGTAGTTCTCCAGGCAAGATCGGCAGGCATAGTGCTTGCAGTTTAACAATGCATAGAATTCTTCACCCGTCGGCACGGTATCGTAGCAGAGTGGACACTCGTCCGGACACTTGCCACCGACGGCGCCTGACCCGGCTGCGGTTGACGCGTTTGAGCCACCGCATGTTGAACTGCCGCCTTTGCTATGTAGACTGTGCGATGATTTGTGGCTGCTAGGCGTTAGTTTGGCGTTCGATGAGCCTCGATCCGTCAGGTTGCTGGGCGAGTTGGCCGAATGTTGTGACGATACGTCGGAATTGTGCTGTAACGGCGAAAGATAGATAAATAAAATATCAGATAAACTTCGGGACTATTTTTATAATTAACTTCGGAACCATTGCCTGAATACCGATCATCGAAACGAGACCCTTAGAAACAGTCTGAACACACAAGGCATTTATTTTTAGAAAAAGCCCACACTTACGACCTACCGCGAAGGCGTCCAGCATGAAGTTCGTCACGCCTTGGACGAATAAAAATAGACATCCAATATTTTTAACCATCCGGCTGCAACAAGTAAATCGAGGAAAATAAATCCAATGACCTTTAGCCATTCGACAGAAAGCTGACGGCAAAGCTGAAGAACTAGCTAAATGGATATAGTAAAGCCTTTTTTGGGTCATAAATAGACTTCAATCAATAGGCATTGAGAATTGATTGAAAGTTCATTTCACACAACACTAGCTCCTCCATCAACCGAGATTGTGGTGCTCGCCAATATGATCAGGCCAGTAACAAAGGAGACAATCGAAGCAGAATAGAATAACAAAAAGGCGACGTTTTATCTTATCATTGCGCTACCAACTACCGGCGGACTGATTGGCTTTGCTGGCCAGATTGATATGACCAAATGCACTCACCTTGTTAGCGGCATTGCCGGACGATCCAGTCTTATCGTGCTTTCCTCCTGCATTCGATCCGACACCTCCCGTGCCACCGTTTCCACCGGTGTTTCCGCCACCACCCTTTTCTGCATCACAGAGCCGCTGGCCGAGTGGGGGACTACCGCGGGCTGCCCGCGCACCTTGAAGCAGCAGGCGTCGTAGGGGAAAATCGAAGTTGAAGGAGTTGCGACTTGTGCGCCGCATTTTGCTTGTGACAGACGACAAAAATGTATACACAAGGATGATGGTAACTTCATTCAAACCAGGATCATCTTCTCGAACCGTTAGAGAGCTGAGACAACTGCCTTGATGCACCCTATTTCGCTACTAACTATAGGAACTTTGCCGGGAGCATTCACTGATACTGTTTCGTTACTTTTTTGTTTCCTTTCTGCTATCCTTATAGCAGCAGCAATCCTTCCTTTTTGCTATCTTTATCTGCGTCTCTCTGAATCAGGTCTACTACGAGAAACACGAAACGATCAAATTATTCAACATAACGTTTGATGAATTTGGTATGCCAAGGATGAATACCACACGCTACGTTAAACAAGCTAATCAATATTCCGATTCCTGTTAGCGGTTCACACTGCGTTCAATTCGATGCCACGTTGCGAGTAGGTGCGGATTGGCTTCCTTGATTTCCTTCCTTATCTGATGCCAGCATGAGTGTCATTTGTATTGCAAACTTGAATCATTAGACCACTTCAAAGCACTTTAATATTTTTAGCGGTTGCAATAATTGTTGCACAAAAGCAATCACTCCATTAGATGAGACCTGTAAAGAGAAGAATGGGAATGATAAGCATTAGTAAGATTGAACCTTAATTGGTTTGTGATTTTACATAAAAAAAGAATTAATTTTGAATGATTTTCGAGCAACACTGTGAACGATTTAACACGGTCATTAGTCAGTATTTCTTGGACATTTGCCCCTACTAAGGCTGCTTAGATCTGCTAATCGGAGCACCGGCAATAGAGCGACATAACAGCATTGAACAGCACTAATTAGATATGCATAACCTATCAGAGACCTTGGACTCGTTACCATTACGATCGCTAAACTCATTCTCGCAATCATTGATGGAATCGAACCTGCCGTACACCTTTCGTGTTTTGCCGTTGGTCATTACGTTACTTGATGGTTATTGATGTTTTCGAGAGGTTAGAGTAATATAAGAATTTAAAATGAAAAAAAAATCAGTTTAACACTGTTCCGTTAACATTCTACGAATAATTGGCAAACGATAAAAGTTAAATGCTTCCTTCTCTATCTTTACTTCATTTTCCCCCTAAACAGCCAATATGTCTATCCTTTTCTGCCCGTGAGTAGCTGTCTCGGGAAAAATAATGATCTCAATCATCCGACAAATGCAAAGCAGCATCGCCCGTTACCTCAACCGTAATAAACCGCCAATCATAACGGAAGGTATCCTTGAAAATGGCAATCCCCTCGCACACAGTTTCCAACCACCATAGACCGTAATCGAAGGCCCTCGAGATGCAACAACCGTGCGCTACAGGTGACGCCGCAGACACTGTTTTGCAGGAACCGTGCATGGCAATGTGACACTCTCGGTGATTGGCTACACCCACTGGCTTCGTGGTGTGCTTCTGTCGTCTAACGATAGCGCCAATCAATGTTGGAACCGACTAGAGCTAGAGAGTACCGCTCGGGCACACCGGTTTACAACAGCTCATGCAGGAGATGCAAAACGATGATGCATAGTCCGGTCGACGAATCGACGAATGCACGAACGACCTTAAAGTGCTGCCGGAGCAGCGAGGCGACACAAACCTGATGAATATTATCGTATCACGATCGACCTGCCGACCGCAGCACATTACTCATGCTATCCTGTGCTCCACCCCGTTCGACAGTTCTAGACATTCACATTAATAAAACAGCATAATTACTATCTATAGCTTTCGTCGAGAGCACAAGATTGAATTGGGGTTTCATTGCGCTACAGCTGAAATGACGTAAATTTAGAAACTTCATTTCCATTAACTTCAAAGGTTACTCTCGCTAGCAATTCGGAACACTGTTGACGCAAACGGATACATTGGTTGAATTGGAAAATTCAAATCAAATCCCAAGAAATGTGATTCATCAAACAACAATAATCGAGACACGTGCGACCGGCACTGATGACTTCGCCAGAACCCAGTCATCAACCTAGTTCGTCGTGATCATGGTGAGGGAATCCATGAAAGAAAATATGAATCCCAAAAACTTATCATTTGACGTCTTAATGATGAATGTGGTTTCGATGCTTTCCCGGCAAAATATCCAAACGGTTGGGTTGGTTACGTCTGTTAAACGTTGATTAAAAGCCTACACTACGCACACTTTTAAAGTAAAATAATTTCGAAACATTGTTTATAAGCATATCAAACAGTTTTACATGTATTTTGTTTAAATGTCTTCGTTACTCAAATGTCACTGTTGGGTGGATAATTATTTTACAAATTATCACTACGAAAGAAAATAATATTGGAATATTGTTTTCTAGACATTTGTCTGTGTTGATTGTAAGAAGGATATGATTCCGGAAGCATTTAGATAGATGCCGGCAATAGTTGGGGATTTTTAGTATTCCTGATGGTACACGTCGTTCTTCAAATGTTCAAGCGAACAAGACTCAGCCTATCAGCCACTCTATTGTATGAGGTGATCATAACGTAACCACAGCTATAGCCATTAACACGTGCATTTAGAAGCTGGCTGATGATGATTGTTATTGAAAAGTGAAGCGTCCTATCTTGGAGCTGCTGATGATAAGAACAGTACACTGCCAACCACCCACCAATCCGCCACTGAAAAGCTTCGTCGCAGAGTGCTGTTGTTGTAAATAAACCACAGCCGCACGGGTAACAATCAGAACTGGGCCAATCACGTTGTCACGTTGAATCCGCGAATCCTCTCATTGCCCGTACCTACCCAAGCAGCGAGCTGCGTGCCACTTACAGCGTATCGCCGTCTCTGACATCATTCAAAAGGCTCGAAAGAAGAGGGTTTGCATTATGGATTGGCCCGTGAACTGGATTAATATCATCGAAACAGATTACCACCACCCGGGACAACAAGCTGCGTTGGACGTCATTCGACCCGCCAATAAGCGATCGGGCGTCATTACGATTGAAATGCTATTGCCCAGGAGCCCAATACAATCGGAATGAGTATTAATCAGAGGCACAAATGTCTGTGTGCTATGCTGGAGAAATGCACTATGATGCGTGTGTCCTGGGAGGAAAAAATGATGTTTCATGTGATTCCACTTTTTCACGACGTGCACACTCCCCGGGCCATCGAACCGTGCCGGGTCGACTATTTGACGTCAATTTTGAAACAGCTGTTTCAGCCCGCTGTTTGCTGTGAAGACATCTGAACGTCAATCACGATTAACGGTGGGAGAATGTAAAGGGAAGGCACGGTAACTACCGAAAAATACCACCAAATGATAATGTCCGGGTCCGGTTTCAGGTCACGACGGCAGAGTGTCTCATGTTCTAATCAATTGCCCAATCAATCAATCAATCAGTCAGTACATACGGTGGTAGCAATGGCTGGCAAATGACCGACGAATACGTTTAGGGCCAGTGCCTCAATTGACCATGATAAGGTCGACGTGCATCGATACAGCGATACCCTCGCGCGGTGCGACAACAACCGACCTCGGGGGGCACGCACCCAGAACACCACCACCAAGCGGGACTGTCTGCATTTGCTACCGTCGATTAAGGTCGCTTGCGACGCTCCTTTTTGGCATGATCAAGACGGTGAACGTCTGAAGGTTACCCAGTACTTGAACTTGCATTCGCTTTGCATACTCATTAACACCGGCTGTTCGCGGTAGCGCGGCATTTAGAATGCCGTTGACAGCGTCGACTGACATGGGGCGTAAGTTTCACCAAATTTTAATGCCCATCATTAGTTGGATTGATTTGATTTTGTTTCGATAGAACTTTTGAACCTCAAAATCTGCCACTGCCATTCACGTGGATCTCTGCTCTCAAGCAGGATGTCAGGCCATTGCAAGATCGATTCTCCTATAACGACTGACGACCGCAACACGACAAACCACAGTTTATGCAAGCGTCGTATGACGCACCATCGCAGATGGAAGCTTGTTTCTTTGTTTTTCATCTTCTCCTTCGAGAAGTCTCTATATGCCGATAGGTACAAGGTGTGACGCTGTAAACCTCCCCACCTTCTCCACTTTGGCGTGGAGGGGGATCGTCAGATGACCGCGATCAGGTTTTTCACGCGCTGCCATCGCCACTCATCCGTGGCGCACCGAGTGAAGGTTAATCAAACGCGTTGCACCATCAACCGCGCCGGCGGTATGCGATCGATATACATACAAACCCCGCTGCTCGCGATCACGTACTCCCACCCGCTCGCAAACACACACACACACACACACACGTACACACAGACTGATCGCGGAATGACATCCGAACTCGCTCGGTGCGTGATACTAACTAGAAAAGGCGCCTCTCGCGAGTTCGCCAACGTCACGCTCACCTTGCGAGTGTGGCTGGCTGACCACAACCCACCCGGTGGATCCGGTGGTGGTGGTGGTGGTGACGGCAACGATGACGATGGTGGCCATTAGAACGACCAACTCGCACACTGATGCAACTGTTGACATCGGGCGACCATGGCTGGTGTCAAGTTGATCGCCATCCCCTTACGAGGAGCTACCCCTAGGAGAACACCCAAGGTTCGCGAGCGAGGAATGGCCCCCAAAAAACTCACCTCTGGCGGTGGGGTCTGGCTCTCTTCCGGTGAGGAAGGGCGCCACCTCGAACCTCGGGCACCAGAAATAGACATCAGCACACGTTTGTTGTTTTCAAGAACGAGCAGCAAAGCAGCAAAAGTAGATTGTTCTTCATAAGGACGGGGGGGCTGGCTCGAAAGGAAACGATCTTCTCACGCTCACACTCGCGTGCCACATGTTTTTTTTTCCTTGCAGTGGTACGACCCCCTACCACTCACTGGAAGTGACAGTGTGGTGATCGACCATACTGGCTGGCTGCTGACTGGCATGGATCGAAGGAGGCACGTATCACGATGACAACCTGCGGTGCACCGGAATGGCGTCCAATGACCAATATATCCAAGCGTGAAGACTCTCGCCTCTTGCTTATCCGGTTCCTTCTTCGTCTTCTTCTGTACCGCAGCACCGGACACGAAAGAAATCAAAAGTGAAAGACGTTTCACACAGGTGACCCCTCCACTAATCCCTTCGAACAGGGTGACACCGCACTGGCGCTACGGTATATGCTTGAGAGATGCAGCCTATTTGTACAAACACAACCTTCCCAGCAATACGACAAGGGATGCGTTTTCGCTGCATCATAGGCCATCAAACTGGTCACCGTACGCCACGGTTGAGCCCTGAAACCTCGGCAACAAAACATGTTACTACTGGCTGCCCAGCCTACTGGGAGTGCATGAGTGAAAGTACAAAAAAGAACCGGACAACATGTACCGGAGGGTGGTGCTCCCGGTGCAGCAAGTAGTACTCGCCTCTGCTGTCCTCGCCTACAGTTCGGTTCGCTCATATTCGCTTTCGATCGCTGGGTGCATTTCTCTTCGTTTGCTTATGGCGACACGGTTCGAAACTCCTTGGTACGGACGCAGGAAACGAACTTGCTTTGCTGCTGATTAGGAAATTTTGGCGACCGGCGGTGAAATCGCGAGGAGGTGAGCTCTTTCGAAATTTGAATCGCCCACATCCGAACTGAACAGAGCAGCAGTAGTAGCAGCAGCAGCAGTAGCAGCAAAACATAATTGATTGCCGTGATAGCGTGGCGGTCGTCCACAACAACAAGTGGGCCACAGCACGGCGTCGCGACACGCGCGTAATCAGCAGCGTTACGCGTGGCAACAATTCATACCATTCCGCAACAACACAGGTCCCTATCCCTGTAGTGTGTGTCTACTGGTGCACATCATCGTCATCATCATCATCATCATCATCATCATGAACGTGAATAGCCGGCATCGTCACCATCATCGTGTAATAATCGCGTCATAACGTTAAAGGCAGTTAAAACTGGACGGATTCAAGACCCATGAGACCACCACCACCAGGCGCGTGGTGGTAAGGTGTTTCATCGTGTCGCCCGCCGCTAACGCCTCCGCTGGGATGGGGAGGGTGGTGGTGGATGCCCCCCCACCATCATTACGATCCAGGGAGCGCACCGCATATGCGCTATTGGGTAGTAGCTGGAGTGTGAAAGGAGCGTAACGCGCGCTTAAGGAAGCGTAAAATTAAAAGGAGCTGCGCCGCTGCCGCTGCCACTTGCCGCCCATTACTGTTGTTTGCAGCAAGGCAAATAGAACGACAAAAAAATCGAAGCAAAAACTCTGGGGAAAAAACAGAAGAAAAACAAAACCGAACTCAAACAATACGCACCCCGGAGCGAGCGAGCACGGCTGATAATGTGTTTGTCATTTCGAGAATTCTCGTGCCGTCGTCGTCTTCGTTTGATGGCATTAAAATCAAAGAAATTATCTGCGTTCGTTTTGATTGATGGGCCTTTGTCTTTGGCTAGGCCCTCGCGACTCTCGCGGCCTTTGCTCGTCATCGTTTGGGACTCTACGACATCGTGTGACATCGATTTTAGCACAACAAGGGTTGTACATCAATCAAGGCTCGTAACAGAATTTAATTTGATTTGGATATTTAGTTTACATGTTTTCAGTATCCAATGTCCCACATCACCACCACCCCCCGGGTCGGATTAGTGCAAAAATCGACCTCACAATCCGGTCTGTGTTCCATCATACCCCCTCCCTTTGGTACAATCTTATGTCTCGGGCAAACAACAGTGAAACAGGGCGCGTTATGCATGTGATCAACCCGCTGCCCATCTATCGTCGACCCATTTTCCGATGCAAAGGCGAACGATGGATGGCTTTTCACCTCATCCACTGCACCCCCAAAAGCACCCCCCTTTCAAAATGTTAACAGATGTTTCGACCAAACGACCGACCGAAAACCTTTTTAACCACCCTGTTGCCATTTCTCTTCACCGTTCGACCACGATCAATCTGTGCGGGACTGGCCCCTCCTCGTTCGGGCCTCCATCTCGCTCTCTCTGTCGAAGGCCATTGAAGCCTCAATCTTCGTTCAACAGACGGTCAAAGGGAGGTCGTCGTCGTCATCGTCGTCGCTGTTGGGTGTTGCGTCTGGTGGTAAACCTTGCCTGACAGTTCCAAAACAACAGATTACATCACCATCCTTTCAACCCCTTTCGCGCCTCGGTCTTTGGTCCATTCGTAATGGGGTTCAGACCGTCCGAAACCGATTAGCTCTTGACTGGCTCGCTATTGCTGCTGCTGGATGTCGGGCGTTGATCGGACCACCATAGCGAAAGGTGCACTCTCGTCGCCATATTGCCCAGCCTGTTTTATGTTATTTTGTAAAACCGTTTTGTCGTTGGATCGATGTGACGAGATGCGTCGAAAAGAACATTGATCTATTGAATTCATATTGCTAAGCCAGAAAGAAGCCAGTAAGTTATGCAGCATCGTTAATAGATTTTCCAGTCAACATTAACGTACCAGCAGTCTCTCGTTCTTGCTCCACTGTACGGTTGCATGAACGGCACAAGATAAGGGGCCTACTGAACCACTTTTCCACGCTCACGGAGTACAATTCCATGCCAATCCGACCATGAAACGTACCGCCGCTCGCCGTACATAACTGCCAAGCAACTGGTTACATCCAGACAGAGAGACGGTCGCCAGAGGTAAGGAGAGGAAAATCGGAAAATCGGGAAAATTTTTGCGGCAGTAATATTATTGTACCCCAAATCATTGGCGCAATCGAAACCAATGGGCAGGCCCCGTGAGTGGCGGCGCCGAACGCGGAAAAGATTTCTCCGTGACCGCGGAGAATGCTGGGGCTGGTTCTGCTGCTGGGTAATTGATAAATTTTGCGAAACAAAATACCACGATAAGATAGTGAGAAGTGGGTTGGTGGACGAGACGCTGTTACGGTGAGTGCAGCAGTTAAATGCTTGCTGAACGCTTCATTTCCACAAACACATTCAGTTCGACATTCAGTGGCAGAGTGTTCCTTCGTTAAATCACTTCAACTATTGCACAACGATGGCCAGATACGGTTTTGAGGGTGATGAAAATGATCCGTCTGTGCCGCTCGGGGTTAGATGTGGCTAGATTTGGAAATTCTTCCACAAGAAATGATTCGTAGAAAGGCAACCTTGCTTGCGATATCCGATGAATGATCTGAGATCTTGAACTATTTAAGATAACGAGACAGCACTAAGTATAACGGCTATTTTCAGTGCATGCGAACGGGGACAACGTTTCGATGTATGAACATGTGATATACAAGTTCCGGGGGATGGTATAGGCAATGATACCCAATCACTCGTGATCTTGAGGGAGGTGCTTGACCGCACGGGTTGAAGGACATTTCTTCTGCAAGCGAAACCA
>NC_064874.1:30006902-30011902 GCF_943734745.1 Anopheles darlingi | reverse complement strand
AAAAATGGGTAGCATAGTTACGACGCAGAACAGCAATCTTAGCATGATGGAAACGCAATAAAAGCAAATATTCTGACCAAATAATAATTCGGGAAAGTTCGAGACTAAATTCGTCTGGCAATCGAATCAAAAGCAGGGGGGTGTTTTGCATCAATACGCTGGAACACACTGACGTAACAAGCTAGTAAATAACTGGTTTGAAGCGTGGCTAGGACGAAGATCGAGATGTGTGATCAGGTCCGTCATTAAACAGGCGTTGATGTTGGCTACAAAGTCATCTTAACGAGCAGGCTCGTGCCAACAGCAATAGCACACGGGGCCTCGCGCTCAGTCCTCATCCCCACAGGTGTTGGTGGTGTCGGAGGATCATTTGATTACTTTGAAGCGGGTTTGTTATTTATACCACCGTTCCCCCCCGCTGGCAGGAGAGGAGCGATAGCGAGGACTGGAGAGGAGGTTGGTTGAGAGGAGAGGTAAAAGACATTCTAACACGTTCCACGAGAAAGGTGGCAACGCGGAAGATGCTAACACTCGGCTTTGCAACTGGCCAGTTGCTCACGTAAGCGCCAACTACTTGCTTGCTGGCTTGCTTGTTGCTCTGTTGAGATAAGTGTTTGACAAGAAGCTACGCCGCGTGGAGCCAGTTTGATAGACGAAACACGAAAGGGGCTATAATGCTGTAAAAGCATCTATATTGGCAACGGATTAACACCTTCACTCACTCAGGTGGACAGAGGATTAGGGAATTTAAAGCGAATGTTGACGAAAACAATCTTACATCCTGCCTGATCGCCGGAGCTGTGTGCCACCGGTTCAGTAGAACCTCCGAGAACCTTGGTCTCCCACCTACAGCACCACACGGTTGCTGTTGAGTGTCACCGAAAAGCCTTCAAAGGCAGAGGGCGTTATGCAAGCAGAGCGTACCATGTCCTCCGGGCGAGTGAGCGAGCTGCCAGGCGGGCGGGAATAATTGATCGCGATCATCGGGGTAAAAGTCCGGCAATCAGTGGATCCGCGATGCGAAGGTGACCTGTTGCTGGTCGGTGGCGTCGTGTGTCACTGGAGCAACAGGTTCGCTGCAGGTGCTCCAGGGTTGGATCCAATTTTGTTTCGCTGCCTTGAGGCGTTACAAGCCGCGTCACAGACATGGAGCCCTGGTGTGTGACCTTTCGGCGCATTACCGTACTCGTATGCTCGCTTGACCAGCAGCTGCCCAGCTTGACGTTGGCCTCCCCCCTCCCCTTGTCTGTGCCCCACGAGCGATTCTGTGCGTGTGTGTCTGGACAATTGAGCGTAGGTAATTGGCAAGCCGCGGGCCTTTCCGTTCCTCTTGTACAAGGTGAAGTGCGTGCGAAGCAAAAGCAGTTCGATGAAGGGTTTCGGCATGGAGGCGGGGTAAGAAGGATCAAGAAGAAAAACCAACCCTCCCTCCCTTTTTGTGCCCAGCGGGGGGCTAAGCGAGGAGGGGGGCTCGATATAGTTCAGTAGTGTGTGTGTGTGAAGAGAGGAGAAAGAAGTGGTCGGTAAAATCGTGGTCAACCCCACAGGCTGTCCCCGTTTGAATTGCGTTCGCCTTGACACAGAGAGCGGACACAGCACCAGCAGCAGACGCGGCAACATGCGCGTGTTGGATGCCGCAACATTCGGTAAACTCACGGTCAGCGCCAGCAGCGCCACTGGCGGCGTTTGACAGCGCTGGAGCAAAGCCAACGACAACGCCGAGCGTATCCTCGCCGTTCCGTCTCCTAGGGCAAAAAACACGCAGTGCGCGATGATCGAAATTCGTACATTTTGTGGAGCTACAACAGAAGAAGAAGCTGACGGGTCGCCGCAAAATAGGGGAAGATGGAAGGGAAAACAACTCGAAAATTGGTGCCTCACAAGCACCGACGGTGACAAGGGATGAATCACTAAAAATAGACTTCCGCTCTTTATCCATCTATTGATCATCTCACCACGGACGGCGGCGCGGTCCCCGGCCGACATTGCGTCCTAGCATAAACAATAGGCCACACGACGGTTTCCACGGACAAGAGCTTATCAACGAAACGCTACTCACCGAGCACAGTTTTCTGCCGTTTGAAGGTCCTTCTGGTTGCAGTAGGCCGCAAATTGGTGCTGGCGCTCCACGAGGCAAACGCTGAAACACTTTTTCTGCTGTTGCTGTCGCTGTGGTGTTGGGTGTACGGCGTTGGAGCCACGCGTTTTCGGGCACGGCAGCGGGAAAACGACCCAGCCACACACTGTACGACGCGGGGAGGATGCTTCGGCGTTGTTATCGGGCTTTCTTTTTGTGAATTTTAGTGGTTTGATCAGAACTTGTCGCCTCTGGTGGCAGCCATGGCGTAACGTGTGCACCTCGCGCTTGGATTACGGTAAATTTCACCACATTCAACACTGCGTACACACATACACGCAGAACGGCACATATACATACAGGCGGCGCTTGCACAAAATGCCTCTCTCACTCGCACCACTTTGCCGTATATTCGTATATTCCCGTCACGGAAAACCTTTTCTCGGAAACTCGGATCGTCGCCCTTAATTGCGCGATTTCGGTTTTTACGGGAACCAACCGCGGCAACCAACGGTCGATGGCGGCGACAGGATAAGCCCAGGCTGCGTGGTGCCCCGTCGCTTTCTCGCTCTTTTCCCCAACCGTGGATGATGCACAATAAAAATCAACACAAAACGCACACCAGCGCACACCCGATTTCCTCCTATTGCTTTCCACGAAACACACCCACACCAACCGACTCGAGATTTCCTCCGAGAGCTAACGTTGCTTCCTGCTGTTTGGAATCCTGTTTCGAAGGATTTGCGACGGTCGTCGTTAGCACGAACTGTGGAATTTTCCAGCCACGAATCACGCACGCACAAAATCACCGATTCGCAGGATTTCGCACGGATTTATTGCTGGAGTGTTTTCATCCAGCTTTTCCCCGTGCACGATCCACCGAGACGCGATTTCTAGCAAATTGGTTGGTGGTTTGTCGCGGAATGCTTACCACCACCGATCCAGAAGCTGCGGACACCCCTTGATGAAGCTGGATGAGATGGCCCGACCAAAACTCACCACCACCACCACGTTCGGACGTCAAGCTTGCTTGTGTCGCTTAAGCCTGCCATACATAGCACGCGTTACTCCCATCACTTCTTTTGCTGATCTTATGGGCTTAAACAAGAAGTATACATATTCCCTGCAATAAAGGAGCCTCTGGACAGTCGAATGATTGAATATATTAAATAAAAAATAACATTACTTTTGTTTTTCTTTATATATCGGTGTGGAATGACTCATAATTGAATCTAAAAACAATATCTTCCTTTTTAACGAAACAATGCTTAAACATTCTTATTTATATGTATAACTTCATGAGAAACTAAAAAAGTAACCGATATAATTTACACCGTAATTCAAATATTACGCCACAACTTCATTTTGGCAGCTACTCCACACACCTTTTGGATGCGGCAGTTGCGTCTACGATACGGCAGTTGCGTCTCGCGACGCAGTTGCCGCTCGTGCTGCAGCCAGTTTGCCAGAGCCTTTAGTCGAAGAAATTTCAAATTCGTTTTGCGTAGAGGTTGCGGTTAACATTTTGCTTGCAGGAATCCGATAACCACGTGTGGTTTCCCATGCTGCGGTTGGATGGCGCGCATTAATATTTTCAACACCAACTAAATATGACGGAAATGGAGACAAAGTGCGATTGTGGTTTTTAATCAAAATGTTTTATTGCGACGCCTCACTGTTGTTCCTTTCTCCATTCGGAAGTTCGTTCTTAACGGTCGCAGATTCTTCACTTTTCTTCGTTTTAGCTGGAGCGGAGGCTATCCTTTTCCGCTGTTGTGCTTCTTGCCACTCTTTGGGATGTTTGCTTTTCTTGTGCGCGTACATATTACCATTCGAATTCATCGTCAGTCCACAGATATCGCATGAATAGAGCCACTGGCCGGTGTGGAGAGCGCGATGCTCCTTCAGATAAATTGGTCGCTTAAAACGCTTCCCGCAAATATCACACTCGTACTTATCCTCCGCATGAACGCCCTTTCGGTGATGATCGAGGGTCATGGCGTTTTTGCATCGTTTGTGGCAAATTTCACACTCAAAGACAGCATCCTTGGCCGGGTGTACATTACGTAGGTGCATCCTCAGTCCCCTCATCCCCGACACCCATACTCCACACTGCGGACATTGCCGCTTGTCGACCGGAACTGCCATCCCAAGGTGCTGTCGAACATGCCGCTCTAGTGCCGGTTTGGTACGAAACTGTTGGCCACACGTATCGCAGATCAGCTTCTCGTCTTCACCACCGTGCATGTGCCTTACATGGACACGCAGCGATTGCTCGCATGATAGCACCTTCCCGCACAGTTCACACGGTGCTTGGATGTGTCGCTTCATGTGCACTTTCAGTTGGTACGACTTAGAATAAGCATTGTGGCATTTGTCACACTGGAACAGCTTTTCCTTGGCTTCCCCGTGGCAGATCTGTTGATGATGCTGTAGCGTGGAACGGCTTTTGTAGTTCTTCTGGCACTGCTCGCATCGGAATGCATCTGGCGTTGTGTGAAACGACAGATGGTCTATCAGTTTGAATCGACGGTAAAACTTTTGATTACAACACTCCACATAACCCCGCTGATTGTGCGCCTCTCGACAGTGCCTCTGGAGCAGGAGAAACGATTTCAGCTGAACCGAGCAAATCTCACAAGTCATAGAGTAAAACTGTTTCAGACGTTCGTCTTCTTCACGAATTCTGGCGGACTTTAGTTTCAAGGATTTTTTCTTGCCTTCCTCTAATTTGGGTTCTCCGCCGTCGGCCGTGACTCTCTCGACCGCAGATAAATGATTGTTATCGTGGGGTTGTTCTTCCCGGTTCGCTTCAGCTTCTTCGCCAGATTCTTCATTGTCGTCTTTCTCATCTTCCTCGCTTTTTAGATGGGCCAAATCTTCCTCTTCATTAATACTGTGTTCTAGATAATCTTCACGTATG
>NC_064874.1:29989402-29996902 GCF_943734745.1 Anopheles darlingi | reverse complement strand
ATGGCACCGTGAAGGATGGAACACCTTCTGCTTTGCTTCAATTACATTTCTCAACCTTTGTTGTCCTTTTGCTAGGAAAACGCTTTATTGCCAAATATTGATTGCTGATGAATTGTGCACTTACCTTTTGCTTATTTCATTCGATCATCTCACGATAATGCGTGCCGTGCCATAGTTGTAACTGAAAGTTACTGGGAATCAGCGGGCAGTGTCTTGATGTTGTTTTCGTTACCAATTTTTTATCGTTTTGCACAACCTTTTTCCTTTTGCCGGCCCAGTCATGGCTAATCAACAATGAACGCTTAGGACAAATTCGTATCTTTTGTATGCCTCGATAAAATATCCTTCATACTGCATCGTCATGCGTGCGCTTTCGCTGTAACTGTTGTAGTTCGACGTGAACAATCGTTTTGCGCTTTTGCTTATTTATTATATAATTCCCTCAATCGTTATCCGCATTATTGCAGCAGTGTGCAAATCAGACACAAGTATATATATAAATATATAAATATATGAATATATAACAGTATAAAAATATATTTGATGAAAAGGACTAAACTCATATTATACAACGGGCGGGAATGCTCTGTATGAGAATAAAGCATTTAACCAAATGAACGTCTCATGATTTTTTACCGAAATACAATGCCAATATGAAGTTGTTGGGGTTCACAATGCATGTGATTAATATTTGGACGGTTTTCTGTAGCGATAATTACATTTTTCAGGATACAAAATAGTAAGAGAAAATACGGAAGAATGATGATCGCTCCATAACTAAAAATAATTTCCCAAAGTCGTGAAAAATGAGAAGTTCCTTTCGCCCTAAGTAGCTAAAAGGGCAATCATATGATAAATCCTGGAAATGGTATCCTACTAACCGCCCCTTCTCGTAACATCTATAGTAAGCAATTAAAAATCTTCCCCAAATTTTATAATGACGCTTGCCGTGTGCCCCAATCCTTCATCATGCTTATCAACGAACAAACAAGCATTCATTCATCCTTTACCGGTATCCAGTTCTCGTGCTGGAAGCGAGAGTAAACTCTTGACACGGATACTTGACCTGTTTCCGCCTTGTTGCCGGTTCTAAATTTACCCTACTCGACTGCTTCCGAGAGAAACAGTTGGCGAAATCATGAAAAGCTCTCGTTCTCGATTTCACTTCCATATTAACGATGGCCATTTCAGGATGCTACCGGCTGTAGGATAGGATGGATGGCAACAGGAATATGCTCGTTCAACAATTTAAAGATGCCATCCATACCTGTGTTTGTGGATGCTTCGAGAGGCTCCGAGCGGTGGCTTCACCTTATTGCGAGTTGCCATTGCTTACCGGAATGCAAAGCACCGGCCATAAACAACATGCCATGTACGTTAGGATATGCATACGCGCTAAGCGGCTTATGCCGATTCATAATCCTTTACAATGTGTCGTATGCTTGGCCGAGAGCATCCATCCGTCGTACACCGATGGCCATGGGTGGAAAGCAAACGAACCGGATAGTCTCGACTGATTGTAACGGAACAGGTTATTGCTTCAAGTCGATTAGATATTGTTGCAACAATTAAATTTCGATGTTTATCCATTTGAAAAGCGTTACTCCCCAAGGCCACGATCAACCAGAAAGAGAGAATAAGAGAGTGGTAGAGATAGAGAGCAGCGAACATGAAGTTGGGCACTTGCAAACAAAAACAGATCCCACCACTCCTACCCGATGACTAACCGGTCCAAACAACACCCGCCCGTCGAACGGTCGTCATGATAAACATTTATTGCCTCCTCCGCTTTCCGGCCATTTAACCGTTGGCGGTTCGTCCCGATTCTGGTGAATCACCAACGCTTCGCAGCAGCAGCAGCGGCCGAGGGCTGAGGCGAAATCCTAAACAAATCCGCCAACTTGAGCGTAACGACTTTTGGGCCCGGTTCGGTTGTATATTGTCCTGGCCCCAGAGAGGGGGAAGGAAGGAAAGGACGCACAGTCGGAGGCAGAGGAAAGCGTTCACTTTGGGAAAGTTTTCAAGATGCCTTAAATGGCTATTCCACCAAGAGCTCTCCGCTTCCCGGTCCCACAGTGGTGGCCGCTTTCATTAGCGTTCGGACCGGTTGAGGCACGTTCCTGGTAAAGTCCTCCTCCTTTACGAGCAGGCAAACATTGCCTGGCGTGCTAATTTGCTAGCCTTATCTGGTGCTTCGTCATTCGGTGATAAAATACCTGTTCGACGTTACACACGCGCTCAGTAGGCTGCCATTGTTTGGCAAGCTTTTGGGAATGGGAAATCCGTTGCGGCGATCGATGCTTACTATAGCGCTTTGGAGTATGCCAGAGAGGCAACGTTTCGATGCAATCATTAATCGGATGCAAAATGATGAGAGAAGACGTACAACACATACAGCGATCGGAAATTGTCGAAAGGTGCTCACATCACACAATATCGTCCTAATTAGTGAGGCATAATGCCGAAGAGCAGCTGCAAGGCCTTCTCTGTCAGCATTGTTTCTTCGATCATACGAATGAAGCACCAAATAGAAGCCGTAGGCCAGGAGGCGAAATAATGGATCCAGTTACTAATCCTTTTTCAATGCTCCGACCGCTCTACCACGATCAAATTACGGGGCGATTGTTGTTTAATTGGGAAAAGGGGCGGAACACAGTAACAACAAAACATCCGCTTGACAATTGTGCCAACGCCAACCATTTCCTGGTTGGTTGGTCCTGTTCGCACGAGTGCCTTTGGCGGAGGACAAGGGAATTTGTTCGCGCCCCAGCGAAAAGAACCGAAAGTTTCCTCGAGCGTAATAACCGGCACTTTTGTCAAGCCGATTTTCGGCCACATTGTTGACTTGTGCCATTCCTTTCACCCTTTGCCCCCCTGTTTCTTGGGGGGTGGGCTGTCGCGAGAAAATCCTTTGCAAAGTAGCCCGCCCTGGAGCCCTTTAGGCGTGGTGTTAGGGGGTGACCTATGTTTCCCAGCTGTCTAACCATCCTTTGTGGCATGTGGCAACGGATGAACAGACAACGGTCCCGGTCTCAACCCGGGTGTATTTTTGAGCCGCTTTTCGGGCTACTTTGCCGGAACAATGGGTGCGGTGCGGTGCGCTGTTGGAAGGTGGTGGTGCGTTGTGGTGAGTTTTCGGATATTTTTAGGAATGATTTACGGATTTGGGCGACTAAGGCAACCCGGTGTTTGCCCGGTGTTGCGTGCAGGGTTCCAGAAGACGGATGGCGGAATATCGAAGAAAAGTTATCCGTGGAGGCCGTTATGGCGTCGGAAATCGCATCCAAAGATAGAAAGCGCAACCTGAACCACCGAGAACCGGGAAATGAGAGAAGGAAAACACCGGGAAAAACACGCAACAAAACGACAGAATGGAAACTTTTACTACAACAAAAAAAAAACCCGCAAGCTCTTCACCGAACGCGGAGCACGCAAAAGGGATAGCATTTCGCGTTCCGCGAGCCACGGCCAGCCATTTGCTTTGAAACATTACTCTCTACTTGGGCCGCGGGCTAGGCGGGGGGAACTTCACTTGTTTCGCTTGCAAAAGGCTCTCTGGGTAATGCGGGACAACCCGACGCCTTCACTCACGTGCAATCAGTCCTTGTCAAAATCATAAACACTTTTGTTTTGCCGCTAGCCGTGCAACTCGCAGCCTCAAAGTTTTTCAGGGCACCGCGCGGGCGCCGAACACTCTTTGCCATTTTTATTTATTTACGCCAACTGTCGTAAGGAGCGTCCTTCGTACGCGTTACTGGACCGCCAGCCAGCCAGCCAGCCAGGGAGTAGACCACCCCGTCCCCGCCTGATTGTTCGCCTGTTGTTTGACAGCTTTTTGTTCGATCTGCTTTACGGTTAGCCCTTTGTCGTGTGTTTCATTTGATTGTTTTTTTTTCTTTCTGTTAGCAGCTTCCGATTTCTTCATTATTATACATTGTTTGCCGCTCGAGCGTTTTGCAGATAGTGGAGACAAAGAAAAAAGTGTTTTCTTGGCTTCGCTCGCGCAAGGAGTATAGTTTTTCATTGCCGATGTTTTCTGATCGAGACGAGCTGGACAGGTTATGATTTATGCCCGCTTCGTTTCGACACCAGCGACCAGTAGGCCGTGTGCTATCTTGCGAGTACCATTTTGATCTGTTGTAACACTCTTACGTTTGATTTGGAGTTTGCTTTATTTACTTTTCTTTCAACAAAAAAAAACCTCCATATCGCTACAGCTATGGTGAACAAAGGGAAGTTCAACGTCCTCAGCAGAGCAGTTTGTACTTGTGTTTAAACGAACGGTACAGTGTTTTGATTTAGACGTGACGAAATCAATGTTTACTAATACGTTTCGAATTTAAATAATTAACAACGAGGAAGCATTGAACCATGACTTTATCTCTAACTGATACGACTTTCAACACAATCGCGATGGTAACGTCAAAAACACATTTCAGTTAGTTCATTAGTTTTGCGGAGCGGAGTTGCAGTTAAGGGAATGGAGGACAAATCATATGAAAGCGTAGCGCCTCGATTACCCTTCATTCGTTTATTAATCTAAATATCCTTCAGCCAGTGCGCCATTGGCTGACATCAACTACGATCGACATGCCGATCGAGGGGTGGTGGAGGATAGTGGGCTGTACTATTTACACTCATTCTCTCTACGTCCCGTTTGTTGCTGCCTCCTCCATTCAATCCTAGCCCCCCCGCTTTCTTCTCCTCCCCTCGCCACCGTCGTAACAACCGAGAGCGATGGCGAATTGAAATCTCTGCCACACTACTACACCGACAAAGAACATCAAGTTTTGGGTTTTCCACTGCTTAGCACTAACGGGTTCGCGTTATAGCATATTTACGGTACGGCTAATTATGCTTGCGCTTTCTCGCGACGCTCTTGCCGCGACGATTCTCTTCGTCATTCACTTCGCCCAGCCTGGCAAATGAAATAATACGCTGGAAGTGCTTTTCCTGTGCTTTTCCTGGCTAATGCCGGCCATTACCGCGTTTGCGATTCTTTCATCATTTGGTTACTTCCTGTTGCTGCCGCTAAAGTGTTCGCTTTTCATTTCTCACTCTTACTTAGCTGCAGGTTTGTGGTTTACGTTCTCTGTTTTTTTGTTGCTTCGGACGCTCTGCTACCTCCTTACCGACGGCTAATTATTCACATTAATGCTTCAGACAAAAATCATGGATTTCCATTAATTGCTGCCACGACGGCCACGGCAGCCAGTTTCTCCCCCCGGGAAGCCAATCGCTAGCGCACGCGCGTACCGCTATGTTGTGGCGTTGTAAATCCTTCTGTGAGGGTTCTTTTTTATTATAAATTTACTAATTATCTGCTTCACCTGGTTCTATCAAACATTCCGCGGGTTTTCCTGTTAGTCTGTTGGACCGGAATGGCCGAGATCGATTTGCTGGCCTTTTCACTCATTTGTGGCGTTCCTTTCGCTTACACTAATACAAACTACACTCACGGCAGCTGCACCCTTACTTACTGGCTACTCCATTCCCCTGACACGTTATGCTTTACTAAGGACAGGTGTCTACCTTCATGCACGATCCCTACTCATTCACACATACCGGACACTCACACACGCACATTCTGCTGTATATGAATAATACACACAAACATACACACACACACACACGCTCGCAAAACAGACGCTAGATTGTAGATACAGCTATTTTCCCGTTAATCTCATTTCATGACTTACTATTCCTTCTAAACAAAACTCTTCATGACGCTCGCGTATTTCTATGTTTTTTTTTCTTCCTTTGATTCATCTCGTTCCGCACGTGTCCGCATAACTTTCCCTCGCCTCCGCCCGAACATTCGTGGTGTGATTTAATTCCGATCCGGTTGCTCCTAGTTTGCTCCATTCCCTCTGCCAACCACGCCAGCATAAGGGTGGCTGCCACATGCTTTGCCTTTGCCCTCATTGCCATTGCCACGGAGCATCACTGCATTCTGGTGTTTCAGTGGCATAGATTACACCGTGCCCTGGTTGCCCACAGCACGATGGTGCTGTGTACTGTAACGCAGAATGGCATCCCGGGCTCTCGTGGCTGGCATGCTACTGGACTAGCTGCTGGGAGTTGCTCACGGGAGGCTGCACCGCTGGTGCACCGGTGAAAGCTATCGCATCGGCAACCAGGCGGATCGGAATGAGTTTATTACTCCCAATGCAGTCAGCATCCCGGTACTGGCGGTGGACAGCAGGAGCAGCAGCAGCAGCAGATGGTGGAAGTGGGCTTCACTGTACCCGGTCCGAGTTGCACCGTTCGGTGATGTAACTGCAATGGGAAGAGCGCAAAGTACGGGTTGCATTAGTGTCTCGTCCAGTCGGTGCTATTGGTTTGCACAATGTGACAATGTGATTCACGCCGACTGTCTCGTTGGGAACCGTTCGATGTTGGCCGAATGGTTATTTGATTTAATTAAATGTAGATTCAGTTTGTACCCCTTCTCCACTCCCTCTTCCCGATTCCTGCAACAGAACGCGCATTGCGAGAGGAAATAGAATGATTTTTTTACAAAAGTGTGTGCCCGCTGTCCTCGGAAGCAGTGTTCCATTTTGTGTGCCTCGTGTTGTGTCATTTTGTAAACGGTTTTAATCGTACTAACGTTGCATTTCTAATTAATGAAATTGCGAGAACATCAATGGTCAATTAGTGCAAGTCTGATGGAATGTGGTAGTGCGAGATGTTACTTCGATAGTCTAAACATGGTAGTATCCTGTTACCAGGATCGCAGAGAACTGTTCTGTGCTAAATTAATTTAACCAAAAAAAATGGGAATGTTGGATGACTAATAATTAAATTGAATGGCAGGATAGACTGGAGTAGGATCGTTTCGACAACGGATCCCTGAAGTATGTTAGATCTAATTCAATATCATAATCAACGAATGATCCAGGGTCACAAGGATCATTATTTTCGTTCCCCATTGGGCTATTATAGAGTCATCCAGCGTACTTAAGCGAGACAATACGTCGTTTAAGCTGCCAGATCCCCTCATACCACGCGAAACTTTGCAGTCATTGCGATTAACCTTTCTTTCCATCTTTCGACACCCAAAATGAAAGCTCGCTCAAGCTGAACATCATTTCGATTAAAGGCATAAAAAGAGCGGAATCGTTGCTGTAGAATGAGAGATTGAAAGAAGCGACCCAGCGTGCCATAAATAATTTAGGATAAATGAATATTAATAAACTCCAAACCACACTAAAGCCTTTCCAGCGTTCACGCCGAGCCGAGAAGGTCCCTCGACGAGACGTCTTAAAGGTGCGCTTGAAACATTCTTTTCTACCGGGCGCACCCCGCACCCACAGCAGCCCTTTGAGGAAATCAGGAATCCGACAAAAGTTCTCTTGTTGTCTCAATTACTTCACCATCACGCAACGTGCCATTTCCTCGCCAGCCAACCCATCAACTCGGCACCTTCTCTCCCATCGTTCCGCCCGCACGCCGGCCGCTCTACGCCGGCCGCATTAGGCCACATTTACCACATTCCGA
>NC_064874.1:29954402-29986902 GCF_943734745.1 Anopheles darlingi | reverse complement strand
CACAAAAAACATCGTATTCCACCGTGGCTTGCGAGTCGTTTGTTTGAGAAATCTTTGTCTATCTGCTATTAAAAAGCATAATGATCACTATCAATCACGGGGTGGTCCACGGAGCAACCGCTGATGAAGCGTTTGAAGGCCCATTCTGGAAGGCCCGCTTTGGCGAACGGGGACTGACTGAGACTGTAGCCTCGATGGTAGACAGACTGATTGCGCTGGTGCGAGCTGTCGACCGTGAGCTCGAGAATGATTGGCTGGCTAGCCGGTTTCTTGGCTCCGGCTCTAAATCGAATCACTTATTAGCTTCGCGTTGAGCGCGTTAAGAACGATCATCCAGCACGCGAAAAAACCGGATCGTTCTGGAGGACAGAGCAAACATGAAGGTGCAACTAAAAAGTGGTAGAATCGAGCAGGTGAAACTTTATTCCACATCGACAACAGTTTGATAAAAGCTCATCAAACCGAAAACAAGCAGCTCGGGCAGCTAATCGCAACCACAAGCTACATCAGAAGCTTGTAAACTCTAACCCCTTCGAGCGGGCTTTCGAAGTGGGCAACTTAATAATTGCAGTCTACTTAACGCTTTGGAGCGAATCCTCGGCGATGCGCAAATGCTTACTCACTGGAATGGAAACGGTAACTTTGTTTGCTCGGCACAACTCAAACCGAACACCGGCGGTTGCGTCGATCGCGCCCGGACACCGTTACTGGGATGGGATAATTTTATCCAAAGTTGTGCAAAGTCGTGGGAATCCAGTGCTCGAATGACCAAGAGTAAAGGGTGCTCTGTCCGCCACTCAATTTCCGGTACATTCCGGTCGCCATAGCCTCATAGGGATAGGCTAAAGGGAAAACACGGAAACACCCGATATAGGGCATCCCGCTGGGGGTCTCCGGGTACGACACTGTTATCCTCGACCGCAGTACGATTACTAAAATTTAATTAAAACTGCTGCTAGCAGCTAATGCCAGCCGTGTAATGGTTGAAGTTGCCATTATTATTGTTGTTGTTATTGTCTGGACCGTCCGTTTTCGCTGGATCTGCTTCTTGGCCGGTAAGACAAACCGTTAGGACGAAGCTCCTACCGATGGCTTTGGTGCACAATGCTTCTGCTGCTGCTGTTGCTGCTGTTGCTGCTGTTGCAACCAATACCTGGAGCGAGCTGGAGCGTGAAGTAGAGTGTGTTGTTCCGCTGTTCAACAAAGCGGAAGTGATTTATAATCCTGCTCAGCCAAGCATTAATCCAATTCATTTTCAATAACTAACAAGGGTCCAGGGCATCGTCGTCGTCGTCGTCGTCGTCGTCCCGACTGGCGAGGAACCCCAGCCAGTGTACGATCGCTTGTAAGACAAACAAAACACATCCAAGCACAGCCTAGGAGCTGGTGCCCCGGAACGAACAGGATGCAACAAGTGTACCGCGTGCACTGTGCGCAAGCAATGCAACCAACGCAACCCGTACCGAAGCGAATCGCTCGGGGAAAAGTGGATAAGCAGCACAAGGGTCGGCAGCACCAGTGGCAGTGAGTTAAGCGCTAAGAAGTGTTAACGATAATTAAATCTATTACTCACTCTACTACTTGAACTTCTCATTCACCGTTAAGCCGGAGCAAGGCTTACCGCTACCTGGGTGCCTGGTCCGTAGGCCCCTACGGGGATTCTTTCGCGCCGGCAAGGATGCAGCAGCAGCAGCAACAGCAGAACAGCGTTAATGACATGCGAAGGCAATTGCTTCCTGGTGTGTTCCGGTCCGGATCCCGCGGGGGGCGAGGCAAAGATAAGCCTCTTACTTTACGCGCGATGGAGACGTCGTGTCTATCAGTTCTGACATTTGATATGTTAATTTAAATCCTACCGGAGATGGAGTGTGTAAGTGACTAGCTATCCGTTTCATTGAAAGTGCTTTCACACCATTCCGGGAACTGTCTGGTGTTCTCTTGGTTGGTGAAAGACATTTAGCCTAGCATCATCGTATCATTCACTGGAGCCAAGTCGATATCGTACGGCGATTAAGTACTGGTTAGGTACTGGTGGCACCGACACTCGAATAGCAGAAAGACATTCGAGTGTAATAATAGCGGGCAGAGTAGTCAGGGTTGATACAGATTGTTGTAACAGCAGGCGTCCTGATGGGGTGATACATGTTCTCATGTATCCATGCCCGTGTCCATGACCAGTGCCAGTAGATGGGCCACTGGCTAATGGTGCCGTTTAATTAAAGTTAACAGGAACAATTTATTGCTCATCATCGGAATAGTTCTAATTATGTTTGAATGAGCTCTCGGTGCTCGGTGGCAGGGGTTTGAAGTGGTGCGAGGTGACACCTGGCCTGCCTCCCGAGACAGACCCGAGGGAACCGGTTACACATCCTACACAATGCGTTGTTCCTCGAGTGGCTTCTGGGCATTTGCTATCCTTTCTCTACCGACGACGACGATGCTGATCCCAAAGGACTCATTAGGGGCTTGGAATCAGAGCGAAGTGTAACCGGAGGCTGTCTGGCATGACAGGCTCGATGAACGGTGCTCGACCAGCGTTTGCTGCACCGCAGCGGCATGTGCACGACGGTGTAACGAGGATATTTATTAGGGGCGTTGCAATTGCCGCCCCAAAATGCCCATCCTCTGGTGCTGCTGACGAGGCTACCGGTAACCGCATTGTTTCCCACGAGGTATGCTGGGCATTAGGTCGAGCGAATGGGCGAAGTAGCACGCATGGATTGGCAGGTGGCGAAAACGTTTACGTTTTCGGTGTTCTCGCTGCAAACCGAAACCGAAACGAATCCGATTACCTGAGCGTTAATTAAATGTTTCAAAATTGGAACTGTTATTATCGCGCCAAAGGCATGGTGGTCGTGGTGAAGGTGGTGCGATGGTGCAGTGGCTACGGTAATGAGTTTGAGTCGCTAATGGTTCGAGCCACCACCTTCCAGTGTTTTGAAATGTAAACCGGAACGCGGAACACGGAACGGAAGGAAACGCGCTCTATTCGTAGAACTTGAAACTCGGAAAGTCGTTCGACTGAATGAGCATTAGGCGTTTGAAAGGTTCAGGAGAGACAGGTGGAGAGAGAGAGAGAGAGAGACAGAGAGAACGTGGCCAGTGAATGAGGCAGATTGCGATGCGGTCAGTTGATTGGTTGGAAAATGAAAACGCACTTAAGTGGCGGAAGCTCATGAATGAAGGAACGGTTGTGCATGTTTCTAATTCCCCGTTCGATTTAGCATTGCTGCAGCCTTGATGATGCTCTCTTATCTCTACCTGCCGGCAGTTCATGGTGAGTTTAAGAACGGATTGGAATAGAATGCTGGCTACATCCGGTTACCATCCATCCGGTCGCTCTTGGCCGAGAGGGCCGAGAGAAGATAAATTCTGTGCACGCTGAAAGGCTATTGTTAACCACTCAACAACGGAACCGACCCTGATGTGTATTCATACCAATCTGTTGTACTGCTATATGAACGTTGAGATGAATGGAATGCCAACAGTTCCTTCCAGCAAACGAACCTTTCTATAAAAAAAAGCATTACTTTTACTCGATAGCTTTGATTGAAGCAGAAAAAAAAGAAGAGTTACTGAGAAACTCGAGAAAACATATTGCTGATGTTTAATGGAGGCGCACGGTATTTCAACGGTAACGATGGAGACGCATCGTACCAACGATGGAGACGCATGGTACCTGACAATTCGCAATGGTTTTAGTTGGAATCCGCATTTTGCATGTAAACTAGGTACTAGTAACTACAACCGTTCTATTCTGAGAAGTTGTAGAAAATATACTGATTCAAATACTGCTATCAGCAAACAAGCTATGTAAGCAGCTATACCCAAGCAAAACAAACCAAGGCAAAATATTGCCATTTCCTGTAGATCAATAATGTAAGACCCCGTGCATCATTCCGCAGATCATATCTCATATTTTCACTCCGTTCCACTAACCATCTATGTTTCGCTTCACTTCACTTCCGCTAGAAATAGTAGCGAGCGCACCCATGTGTGTGTGTGTGGTGCAGATTGAACCGCATGCTTGTGTTGAGTAAATTTGCCATATTTACTCGTACTGCCACTGCCAATCAGCATCCCTGGCATCGTACATTGACTCATCGAGTGGCTGCGAAAAGACACAACAAACCACTCCGAACTCGGTGCCGAAGTTGGGTTTTCCTCTGCAGTAAAAAGGGTAAGTTTTACAAATAATACTCATAACAACAATGCCCGTTGGCAGCACGATTCTTCTAGTGAGTGTTTGTGTGTGTGTGTGTATGTATGCGCACACGTGTCTGTCTGTGTTTGCGTAATTCCGTATGCATATGAAGTAGCGAACCATGGCCATTGAGGCCGCAGCGAGCAGTGAAATAGATTGAAGAAAGCTCGAGGACGAAGAAGCAGAAAAGACAAAAACCTTCATCAAGCGGTCTGGCGGTCGTTGGATATCGAGGGGGGAGGGTAGGAGGATGGGACAAGATGCCTTCCCCCCCCCCCTCCACCCGGCGGAACATCATTTGGATGCTATAGACTTGACAAGCGGCACAAGCACGGAAGGAAGGAAACAAAGCAAAACAAAACAAAGAAGAAAAAACAAAAAAAAACGAAAATCCCTCCTCCAAAGTCATCGTCACATCGCGGTGCTGTGCGGAGCGGGACGTGCGACAACAGATCAACCCTCAACCTCGCACATGTTCACGTTCGTTCGCATTATTCCACTTGGCAAGAGTCGTATGTGATTCAGATCACGACAATCGAGGACGAAATGGATCCTGGGCCCTATTGTTTTACACCCACCTCTCGGGCTCGAGATATCGTTACCACCGGCTCTCCACTCCACGCCTTCCTTCTACCGGCAGCCTGCGTCGGCGGTCGGTTGCAATCGTATCCAATCTAAGTTCCTTTCGATACCGCCCGACGAACGGCCCCGCACACGTACGTGCTACTACGCGTACACACACACACACACACACGCTAGGCGCGCCATTACGGCTGGACGGTGCAGAGACCCGGACTAGATCTTTGGAAAGGAATCGCTTCGAGTGTGGCTCAGGCGCAGCGTCGCCTTTGCTGAAGAAAAGTTTCCCCAGAAACAGACCAAAAACCACAGGAAAGAAGCGGTACCCAAGGGTGGTTGGTGGGTTGCCTTATTGGTTGAACACACACACACATACACACACATACAGTCACTCACACGTTCATACGCTCTGCTATCCCTTGTTCTCCTGGTCCTGGTGTCCTGGTGCGCTGTGTGAGCGTGTGTTTGGTGTTTGTTTGTAGAGATTGTTTGAACGGAATGCAGGTCCCCCAGCATCATGTCCGTTGCTAGCAACCGACGGCAACTCTCCCTCCTTCCCTTCCTCCCTTCTGATCTGCTCTCGGCTCGACTGTTGTTACCGTTGTTGTTGTTATTGGCTTATTCGCGGTTTCTTGGCCTTTTGCTATAAACTTTGGCATCGTGGCGCATCGCAGCCAACGGTGACTGCGTTACCAGAGAAGCTGGTTGTTGTTTTCTTTTCTTTTCGTTTCGGTTTCGTTTTCGGCAACCGTTTGCACAACCCGCCACCACCACCACCACCATCGACGAGCGATCTTATCTTTCCCTTTTTTCCTTAGGTGGTGTCTTAGGATTTTCGAATTTCGTGCAAAACACCGACATCGCACGCCGAGCATCGCACGGGCACCCTATCCCAAATATCCTTCGTTACCGTTAGATCGGGCGTTAAAGGTAGAGTGACTCCGAGTGGAGGTTGTCCGTAGATAGAGCGAAAGAGGGAGAGAGAGAGAGAGAGAGATGAGAAAAGAGGATTAGCTGAATGCGCTCGATCACACGAGCGTCTGCACTAACCATCCGTGGCAACGCTGCTATCGATAGCGTTGTCGACGACGACGACAACGACAACGACAACGTCGAGGTAATTTGTGCTGTTTGTATCCGCCCGATACCTAACACGCTAATTGTTGTTCAACGGATGATATAAGCACCCCTCGTGGGGCAAGGAGGGAGGGTTTGGATGTCATGTTTAGCATCTAATTCCATCGACACCGCGCATCCTTTCGTAAACAGTGCAGCGACAACAGGTCCGTAGCATTGATTCCGTTCACGGGGTATTGAAAGACAAAGCGGATCATATTAAAAGGAGCGCTCAGGAGCTCAATGCAGCCGCTGGTTCTGCTGCCGATGTGAGGTTCAGACGGAACTCTTCCAAATTCCGCTTATAGCTTCAAAGTAATTTGAAAATAATTTTAAAACCCATAAACACAAGCAGCTGAAACTCTCTCGGGTTGAAGTAACATGCTACTGCAGTAACACTCTACAATGGACTTCGTCCACCGAAGCGTCACCATTATTGCCAACCCCTGGGCACTAGTCGGCACGTACTCCTTCGCCACTGGGCATGATATGACGCTTCATCGGGAGCGCAACGACCAACACTAACCGCGTGGCAAACGCTATTCGCAATACATTTTCGGAATATTAAAAGTCAACAGAGTCGCTTATGGGGTCCGAAGAGAAGCGGGAATGGATCCGAAACGGAAAACTTTAGGAAGGAAAAACAAATTCCAAACTTACCCCTCTCCTAGACCTTCACCCCGCAGGAACACTCGTACCCATTTTAAAACTTTTTGGACAAATTTGTCGATGGTGTCGATGGCACCGCCGATGGTTGGACACACATACGGCCATACGGCACATATGTGTGTTCGTGTGTGCGTGTGTGTGTGCACCTATGACCGGGCATCATCTTCCCCTTGGAGCGGCCTCGACCAATCGACAGCAGACCTACCGTCCGACCGACGGACCGAGGATCGCATTGTCATGTTTGTTTGTTTGCCGGCGGCGACCGACGTTCTGTCACTGTTTGGGAGCTTCTGATTGTTGTTGACTCACTCGCAGCGAAAACCCCAAAGCGAAGGAACGGTTGGTCAGCTCAGTGAGGGCCTCGAGGCCAGAACCAGGGGGGGTCTGTGACTAAAAAACAATTTACTCAGTCAATCGGTTTCGCTGTTACCACCGGTGTCGTCCGCGCCCTTTGGTCGTAAGTGTCATGCAAGCACAAATGGTAGTGACGCGTGTATCCGAAACAGCGTTCCGGGAAGGGTGCAAAAGGGAGGCCACATTAAACGCCGAAAGCGCTACAGGAAGCGGAACAGGGAAACCATTGAAAAACTGGAAATAAAAACAAAAGAAAGCGAACAAAAAAAAACCCTCCTCACGAAAGCGTAACGGTGTGGCCTCGTATGCTCGTACACAGTGTGGCTCACCGGTTAGCGTGGCGGAAAATGGCCGGCGGAACTGTCTTCTAGCTGGCTGGCTGGCTGGCTCAGCCGATCGGTCCTTCGAGCTGTGCGGGGTTAGGACGCGCAGGGATGGTGGTGACGATTTCCCGGGCGACCTAATCAAATTTATATCGCGCTACCCAAACTTTCGGCACGTAAGCTATTTGAACTTTAAATTAATTTTGCGAACTTTGCTTCTTGGGCTTCCGATTCCGGAGCAGCTTTCGCGCCGGTCCTCACACCGGTCTTTTTTTTTTGTCGAGACACTGTCACTGACTTTTTGACTCCTTTTTCTTTTTTTTTTGGGGGTTTGTTTGTTCGGTCTATTCCTGTCCGCCGTTTTCTCTTCGTTGGTTTTTGTTGGGGGAATAAAGGACGACGGGAAGGAGGGCAGATCGTCATATGACAGTCAGTTTGTTTGTGGTTTCACGCTGCTGGAACCATCGCGACACTGCGGACCACGTTGCCGGTGGTACAAGTTGCGTGAAGTTGGTTGCTTTCTTTGGTTTTCCCCCCGCCTGCTGGGTTTTCCGTAATGGACTTGACCGACACCATCCGTGTGACGAAGATGGTTCGATAACGGTGCGGATGCTGAGGAAGGTTGATAGCGTGGGAAACATGATAGCAAATATTGCGAAACATTGTTTGTAGTGACAGCAGCAGCAGTAGCAGGAGCAGCAGTAGCAGCAGTAGCAGCAGCATGCGTTTCAGAGCGATTTGGAAACAAAAGTAAGCGAACAAGACGATTTGGTGGGACGCAAAACTGTCGCCCAAGTGGTCACCGAGGTGGCACAAAGTTGCTCGTAGTTGATTTGAATGAAACTTGCAGGCGAGCAGATGTGTGCCTGTGTGAGTGTTTTGCACATAAATGGGTCCCTGCCCCTCTGGAGGGCTAGAGTGGAAACCCAAAGTGGCCAAAGCAGATCGTTTGATGGTAAAAGTTTGTCTTTCTGATGCGCATGGTGCATTTTTGGCAACATTCGAGTGGAGTTCTTTTGGACCGAGAGTTTTGTCGCAGTAACAACAGTTAGTGAAGGATCCCAAGAGTAAAAGAGAGAAAGAGCGAGAGAGAACTGTAATGGTAATTAACAGAATGGTGCTTGAAAAATGTAATTATCTGTTGACGTCGTTTAGGTTTGCTGCATGCCTGCTGCAGACTCTCTATGACAGTGTATAACGTGAAACATGCGGTGTTTAGTTAATATTAGGGTAAGGGAATTGGTCATTGTTTAAGTTGCCAATAGGTGTAATTTGAAAAAGATGTCTTTTATGTGGAAAAGAATTTTAAATTCGAGCTGCATGCCTTTCGTTGGTGATATTAGGACAAATACGTTGGACATATTTAAAGCCACTTTAATAATTTATAGCCTAATGACTTGTTACAAAAGGTTCAACATAACTGCATAGTTACAAGGAAGGAGTTTTCAAGAAAGTAAATACATCTGGATTGAAACAAGCAGCTTGGATTTGGGCTTAATTTATACTTACTTTATTTAAAACATTGATGAATGGTCAAACTTGCTTTGCTCAGTTTTCATACATTACTTTACTGTTTCTGGCATATCTTTTCTTCGGGTTTTTTTAAAAATAAAAAAGTAAAGTGAACACGAATAAACGCTGATGTAAATGATAAGTGACGTTACTTTTTTTTTACCGGGGTTTTCAATGGAAATTTGCAAAACTGTCAGTTTGTTGGATACAGGTTTATTTTTGCATGTTGGCCAAATTTGTCTTTTGCATACTATACATCGTGTAGTTTAGAAATAATGTTAACAAGTCTGTTAATCTTGAATATTGTATGAATCAAGTTTTTGGACTTACGTGATAAAATATAGATAATTAAGTGTCACCAGAAATAACAAATAACAAATATAAAATCGTAAAACACGAAAGACCGTCTGTTGTTTTTTGTGAAATTTTGAGGCAAATCATTGCCTACATTTCTTGGCAATGTAATGTAAATGTAGTCGCTATAGTTACTCGCTCCAAACTAGAGTGTTCGTTTATAGAAATTTTGGGATACATTGGAATCCAACAAAGCATTTGCTACTATTTTCCATTCACAGAAACAGAAATGCGGTGGACCGAAAAAGCTCCCGAGAGCTTGATAACAGCTGACAAGTGCAGCAACCGTGTGGTACTAAAGAGCAAAAAATAGATATTCAGGTTGATGACCCAAAAATATCTCTGAGCTAAACTTAGTTGGTTGACACCTGACCAAGACACTGTGAGCATCAGTCCCTATCTCACGCAAATTCTTCTAAAGCATCAACGAAAGTAGTATAGCGGTCTTGTGACGCTTTAACTCCGTACTAGCCAAATTGCGAAGCGATTTACCTCTCTGCTAGCGTCCATTCTCTTGTTATGCGCATGACATTTCCATCAGCAACCCTATTCACCCCATTCCCCCCCAGTAATCTCCCCGCACTGAGGGCTTTATAAATTTTCCATTTCCCGGTGATACAATCAATTTTTCGCACAAACGTAATCTTCACACCTAGGGCCTGGACAACGTAGGGCACCGTTCCGAATGTTCTGCTTTGTAGTAGACGCCTTGAATCCGTAACCTCGACACGAGACGAGACGAGACGAGACGAGGCGTAAGGGACGCAACAAATAGGTCGACACTGCGAGTTGACCATCACCGTGCGACCATGCGAATCCGCACATCCGTCGGTGATGTCCGGTCCGGCTGCGTCGATGTTATGCTCGATTTGCTCCGTACTGGGAGGGTGTCTTGTACGTTAAGACACACGCCCACAGCACGGTCCGGGACATGGCACCCAGCAGGGAAGTTGATGTGACCCCCCACTCGGTTCCGGTTCCTGAAACGAAATACCATCAACCACGACCACGTTGTCGCCGTCCAGTAGAAGTGGTCACCACTTGGCCGTGCCGTGACCTGGCATGCTTTGATGAGGCGAATGGAAATCGGACGAAAATAAATAAATACAAGGAACAAAAGAAAAGCAAAAAAACACGAACACGAACACGAACAAGAAAAGAACGGAAAACACTTCCAATCCCCATTTCCATCATCATGACCTCTCCAAAGGCGTCTCTCTCTTCCTCCCATTCTAATGGACCGCTTCCGGTGTGTCTCGGTCGATCCCTTGTTTACGTTTCATTCCGCTTTTCGATCAACCGGACCGGGTAGCACTAGCGACACTGGCACTGGCGCTGGCACGCTTGGCCCTTCGCTTGGCTGTCCAGTTCGGTGTCTTGTGCCAGCTCAAATTAGCTGTCAAGCGCTGTGGCCATGGGCCATGGGAACCAGTGTCAGAAGGAGGAAGCAGGGCCAGTGGGCCAGCCACCTCACAAACGACGCAACGGATTAATTTGTTTCTGAGAGCTGCTTCCGCCTGCTTCCCGTTCCTTCGCTTATTGCTTTGCTTCCGCTTTTAATTAAAGACTTCCCCGGCCTAGGCGTCGAGTCCGAGGAAGCCGAGAGCTTTAATCGGCCAATTGTGGCCCCTGTGGCGGAGGGACCGAATGGGGGATAAGCATTTTCACATCCGGTGGGATCGTGGCTGGCACGATATCAACCGCTTAATCGGATAACGGCAGTTTCAGTCGACTCGGCTTCATCCCTTGGACACGGGCATGTGATGGCACCGCATGATTGTGGCGTCTGTCAAGCAGCTGTTTGTAAAGCTACGAAGCTACTGAGCGTTAGCCATACTTTGAGCCCCTTTTCCGGGGAGCCTTTCCGGGGAGGCATGACGAGTGCGCCGACGAAACTAACCCCCGAAACAGTAATAATGTGCCACTTGAAACCATTTATTTGCATCTAATCTTCCTTCTTCTCCTTAATTCAGATCTCGGTAACTTTTGACAACCGTTTACCTTTCCGGACAACACACCTTTTGCACCCCCCGGCAGTTTCAGTTCCCGGTATTCGCTCGGCGGACGATCTCGGTCGCTCGTCGTCGCTCACGGGGGTTCGTTCGTTTGCGTTCTCTGCCTTGTGTCTTGTGTTTCGCGGTCCGTTTCATGTCCCCTTAATTTCACTTTCAACCGCACCGCCAGCAGGTTCTGGTTCGCCCTCAATCATGAGAGTGACCCTTTTCCCGGAGGCCATTCAAATGAGAGGATCAGCTAGCTCGCTACAAATCCCGGACCCCTGATGGCCTGATGGTGGAAGGGGTGGGAAGGGAACGAAGGCTAACAACCAAAAATACAAAAAAGAAAGAGCAAACCGAGAGCGCTCCCAAGCGACCGAAAGGTAGCCAAAAAGGTTGGTTCAAGACAATTTTCCTCGCTGGGCGGTTGAAATGGGGGGGAGGTGGAGCATATTCTTCCGTTTCGGGGTTTTTTGTTTTGGGTTTTAGTATTTTATTTCCTCTTGGCGGTGTCGTTTGCTATGTTTTATGTTTGTTTCAAGTGCGTCCCCTTGGCGTGCAGCAGGCTGTGGACCGTGGAGCTCACACTCAAAACAACTCTGTTAGCTGACCTGGCAAGGAGAAGGCGAAGGCCGCGTGTCCCCTTTCCTTGGCTTTTTATGGCCTCTCCTTCCGGGGTTGGGGTGGGGCTGAAGCTTTTTTTTTGGTTCGGGCGCTACAGCCCAAGCCATTCAATGTCATCATTAGATCCTTTCAGCTTCTCCGCACCCATCACTGACGCTTGACCGACGCTACCAGGCTAGCTGGTGATGGAAATTTCATGTCCCCGTTCCCTTGGGGCGTTTAACGGAGTCAGGGGTTTTCTTTGGGGGGGTCCGTGGTGGTGGGTAGAGTAGAGAGTGTTTTTCATTTTTTTTCGTTTCCCCCTCCGCAGAGTCACGGAGAACGGAAAAGCTGAATAAAAGGTTTTAAGCGAGAGAGAGAAAAAGAGAGATTGTGTGCCGAAGGCAACATATAAACCATTCTCCACACCCAACACGCACACAGCCACATAGACAATGATTCACCGAAAACGAGGCAGAGATTCGCCTGCGCCTCAAATGGATGCTTTTGGTTTCGGGCACCTGAAGAGCATTCAACCGCACCGCAAGCTGTTCACTGTCCCTCTTTCCACGGACCGATCCGGTTGTTAGTCGGAACTGTCTGGTCTCGCAATTGCCACCAAGGTGCACCACAGAACGGTGGTGGACTATGTAGCGCCAGGACGACCAGGAAGTTGTCCTATTATAAAGGGGCTTAGCTCAGGTGAACTTTTACATCATCGCACACCGTACACGAGCAGAGTTCTCTCTCTGTCTATGTCTCTCTCTCTCGAGCTCTAGCTCGTTCCGTAGTGCCAAATGCGGCGAATAGTTTATCAGCACCGAAGGCGGAAGCCGGGAAGCAACATGACAAACTGTAAAAACACGCCACCGTCGGTCACGGCCGATCGGTCGACAGCAAAATGGTCAGCAGCAGCATGAGGGAATGTGCCGGATAGATGGAAATGTAAAATGATGCTACAACAAAAAAAAAACTGTAATAAAAAACCGTCCGGGATCCGAAGATCCGAGAAGCCCCCGCTAAAAGTGGGTGAATGTGTGTATGTGTGTCTCTACCCTTCCCTTCCGCCTCCCTCAATATCGCTTCCCCCCCTGCCAGTGGTCAATGGTAAGCATATTTTCCAACCGAATGACACGGTTTTCAGTGTTGGAAGTTTTGCAATAAATAAACTTTCGGTCCTACCCCAACCCATCGCAACGCACGATGCACGATTTCACTGTTCCAAACCCTCACTCGCCGGGGCCCCCGGAGTAAGAGGATTCGGTTGGAAGGATCGGTTTGTGGAGAGTGGTGATGGTGAGACGACGGTCGATGATGCCTCGGTAGTCGGCCAACTTTGTCGCCAAATTGTGACCGACAAGACCGATCATCATCGTCATCAACATCATCAACAGTGTTTAGGGTGTTTTTGGGGTTTTAGAGTGTTTTTCCACCATTCACCCACGGGTTTGGGTTGCAGCTATTCGGCTCAACTTTTGTTGCGAGTGTTGTTGTAGCAACTATGATAACAGATTAGCTGTTTGGCTCACCAGGGATCTGGTCACATTCCTTCCACCTCTCCAATGAGGGCGGTGAGAGCCAGAGCCAGAGAGAAAGAGAGATAATCTTGTTTATGTTGCCGATTACAGACGGAATCGATTGGGCCAGTGTTCGATTGTTGGATTCAAGTTGGTTTATTTTAACAATCCGTGTAATTAATTCTAATTTTTAATGTGTCAAAGCTGTCTTATCGGTGCTTAGTCAGGTAATCGAAATGATCCGTTTAATGGAGTGTCAACAGGAGAAGGAGAAATTAGCATAAGCGGTGAAGGGGATTTTGAATTTAAATTATACCTCGAATGAATTCATTTAGCATTGGATAGTCAGAGCTATCGGATAGTATGGAGGGGAAATTCATGGACCTAACGTGTCACAAACCTTGCAACTGATATTCAAAATGCCAGAAGCGTCCAGAATCATATGCATATCAGAATGATTAGATATGGATGAAGTAAATTCATAGGTTTTAAATATTTCCTTCGTGGAAATATATCGATTGTCATTACCGGTTGAAAATATGGCCTCAACATCTTCTAACAGCGTTACAATACAGGCATATTAGGATCCGATAGTTGACTTTTGTTTCTATGATGTAATTAAAAATATTTTAATTACATTTTCAGATAATTTTGAAGCCCCGAAAATTGGCTGGAGTCACGTCAAGTAATAATGTGGTTATAGATAGCTCAATTTGAAAACAAAGAAACCAGATAAAATACATTTTCTACTTTCAGATAACTGATACTAACTGATCTGTCTGTTTCCATCACGCAAAACACAATTTTTAATTGATTATTTGCGTTAACCTCGCCACAGCCTTGACAATTAGCTCCATTTATGCACCAATTGCCTCGAATCACACAAGATGCATATGATTTCTGGGCGGCACCCCCTCCCCCAAAAACGGTGCCAGCGTTTCTGCATCACTAAACACCAGTACGTCGGCGACTAATGCAGCTGCATAATTCATTACCCAGCAAGTTGATTATCATTTCGATTGTTGACAGTTTGACGCCAGACTCGGCGACACCACCGCCACCGGGAATCGGATGTTTGTGTTTCGTCGATGTTCACAAATGAGCCCGAGCATGGTTTGTGGCAGGTCGCTGGACAGGACGAGCGATGACCGATGATGGTGGTGATGCATGGTGCACCCTGACCGAGCTATTGATAGCATCGGTGATTAATGAAACAATTCAATTATCAAACATGTTGACACCTTTCACCTACACAAAACCCACCGCCCGTTACGATGCTTTTCGTCGATATTATTGTAACAAATAGTGGTGTGCTAAGCATCCTAATTATTACATATAAATTTTTTGGCTTACCTCGCTCCGGGATTGGTTCTTTGCGGCTCGATTCTAGCGGTGCTTGGGAAACCTCCGAGTAGATGGTACCGACCTCGGCCAAACACCGCAGTATCAGCTGCCCGGTGGTGTAGTGCGAGGGTAGTAGCTAATGAAACAGGAAATAATAATGCTCACTGTTTTATTCTCACTCTCAATAATTACCGATACATACCTGTATGGTTAGATCCCTGGAGGCCCAATGCAGATTGTCAGGCGTCGGATGCAGAATGGTGGGTTCCGTACCGACCTGTGAGAGCGAGAAAAAGCAAACAGAAGACAACACATTCAATCAAACGAAAGGCACGTAACGCATTTCTTCGGTGGTTTGTGATTACTTTACGATGATACGATGCGCATATTATCTGTCGGATTTACGCCTCGCTCGAAGCTTATGTCAACGGAGTGCCTTTATGGACGCTTCATTCACTTCAGTAACATCACTCCGGAACATATACTACGTCCCAGTGGATGATGGGAAATGGTTCGATTGATTTGGGGTGTACAGTAAACCATACCCTTCTACCCTCCTCGGTGGGAAGGAACCACCGTATGTTAACGGCTCGAAGTCACGAAGTCGAACAACGCTTTTACGTCTTCATAAAACCAGATTTTTACTATTCACGATATTTCAATTTCGGCGATTCGGCGGCCGCTGGCGAATCGGTTCGTCATCGGAATGCGACGGCTGGCTGTACCGTAGTGTTGCGATGCTGCAATGCGCCGCGCACCACAAAACTACATTAAGCGTCTTATTGGAACTGTGAGCATCAAGAAATCTCCGACACTCCAGCGCACAGGGGCGCGAAATGGGCGCGACATCTAAACTCGCCGCGACATCCGGGATCGCGCTGTTGGAGAGTGCAGCAGGAGAGGGATTTATGTCTGCAGCATAAAATATTTATGATCACCGAGCGCCGGTTGGCAACGGCTGCTGATGAGTCACCGTTAGATACTCGAGTGCGCGGGGCAAACCCTTGCCTGCAGTGTGGTCATCCTGCCTTCGTTGCTTCCGTGATTTCGTTGTTAGTGCTGCAGGCCAACGTTAGCTCAACGCCTCGTATCCATTCGAAGCAACAAAAAAAAAAAACACGAGCGAACTAAACGAAGGAACATGTGTCGTGAGGCACAGATTGCCCTGGCCTGAGATGCCATTGTGCAATTGCCTTACCGCGGGTGGAAAGAGCTCGGTAGCAGCAGCAGCAGTAGCAGCAGCAAGAGAAACCCTATATTGCCGCACTCGACAGACGAGGCTCGGTGTAATAAAGTTCCACTTTAACTTCATTTATGATACAGCTGTTTGGTGTCACTTTGGAACCGCACGGCACGGCACACGCCACATTCAACTTTCGCTTTTATGGTGCAGTAGCGAATCTGGTGATAGAGTCGGTCATGCCCGACCACTAATTGGTATTGGTGCTTCGGTTCCGCCATTCATTTGTTTGTCAGTACTTCTCGTTTGTATGGCTTTGACTGCCATGCTCCGACTGTGTGCCTAAAGGAAGAAGGTTCATCACCTTTTATCGCACGAAGATGATGAGAATAAGAGGATAGTTCGCGGCCATAACCGAAGTGAGGAAAAAAGGGGCCTTATTCACACTTCGCTGATTAAGATGGACACTTCGGACGGGAGTTTTATTCACAGTAATAAACCATTTAATTTGCTATGTTTTGACCTTGATAAGGATGTCAAAACTAGTCTGATGCGATGAAACCGGCGGTTGTGTCACTCAGAGAATTGGCTTTCTATGATTCGACACCTCGACAAGATGATAACAAGAAACTAAGAGCAGCGTGCGATTACAGGCCCGAGATTGGTCAAATCTCCAATAGTGTTTCTCCATGCGTCTCCATTTCATGCAATGAACGCGAATTGCTATCACATCACACTTGTCAGTGCCACCGATGGCCATTGGCCGTGGTGACTGTGCGCGAAGATGCTTGTTAGAACAAATGCCACGAAATGCTACGAAATGCCGGGCTTCGTTCAAATGGGTGTCCTCGCGTCCGAGGTGGCGATTTGTGGAATGAGTTGCCGGATGTGGCCGAAAATATCATTAATGTAGCTGTGCCAGCGAAAGTAGAAGTTGGATTCATTATGTTATTTCCCCGTCCGTGACCGGACCTTGGGACGCTGAAATGGTCCACACTAAGGGGCAGGTACCATCGATCCAATGGCCGGACCGGAAGCTCGACTGCTTTCGTTAGCAGACGATTGAAACGATACGCAACGGAAGCGAACCACATGGCCAGGACAAGGATGTGGACGTGCAGATTGGACTGGCCTGCCTATCATACCGTCGGCCGGCGACCAACCGGTGACCGACCGTCGGCGACGGAGTGTCGGAAATAAAATGAAGACGATAATCACATTTTAAACGCTTCGTCTGAGTTGGAGCTCCGGAATTGGAATCATTTTGTCCTCTTTTTCGTTTCCTTACTTTCGGACCGACCAGTGGACTCAATGATGATGCCAGTGAGGCAACAGCGAGTGAAAGCATAACACTGCACGTCTTCACAGTTTGTCAGCCCGAGTGCAAGATTCAAATTTATTGTATAATGTGCTTATGGTGGGGAGGGATTACTCACGAACTGGTTTCCATGCGAAATGTAGGGAAAATTGAATCCCTTAACAAACCCTGACCTTCTGAGCCACAGAGTGAGAGAAGGAGCAGAGCAGAGTTTAGTTTGAATGGCGCCGTGCACCGCGAAAGGCAGCACAAAAGACGAGAAGTCGAATTTCCTTCTCGAGCGACTTCCTGTTGCTTCCGCGCTGTCACTTCGTGCGCGCACCACTCGAATAATGGACACACTCTCTTTCTGTAGGCGCAGGAAAAAATAAAATCCCGAGCACTTCCGAAGTGGTCGCTTTTGTGAGAAAGCATTAATAAAGGGAGGGGGAGAGGTTATACATTATGCTGCAGCAGTAATTAAATGTCAGCTATCCGTGTTGCTGTCTTCGTAGGCACAATACAACTTGGCCCTTTTTTTTCTTCTTTCGCTGATAAATAATTAGTACCAATGGGTTTCGGTCCTTCTTGTTTTGTTGGGAGCTCCGTAGGTTTCACTTAATGTAATAAGACAGTTCATTTCCTTCTTAGTTTTAATTATTCTCATAATCTATCACGGAATTTGTTATTTTACTTTCGTAATGTTATGCAATTGGTTAGTAATCTAAACAAGATTACTGGGAAATGTATAAAACGTTATTCTTCAGGTATTTTCTAACAAATAATATGTGTAATAATATGTTCAACAGTATGACGAAGACTGAAAATTGAATATTTCTAATGTAATATAAGAACATTATATCAACAAAGGACTTATTGCAGTTTATCTTTAAAAAAAAACTAACAAATGATGGATCATTTAGAAAACATCGTATAAATATGATATTTTATAAGCAACTATTATAAAATAACTTAAATTGTTATATCTAATCGAATTGTAGAACTGCTTTAAAATATGGAAAACACTCGCAATAAAATTATTACTCAGTTTAATTGATAGGGTAACTTGCGGCGTCGTTTCATTTAATTCCAATTATTATATCAGGGTACACCCTTAACAGACATTGTGAAGCACAACATGTAGTCTACCGTTACCGACATTTTTATAACCGCTTTTCATAAATAGTTTTCCGTTGAGCTTCGCACCGGCATCGCTTCAGACATGCTCTGTTTGTTTCTCTCAAAGCTCATTCATCGTTGCAATAGCGGCATTAATCCTCCTCCCTCCCGCCTCCACTATCTTCCCTTTCATGGCTTAGAGCAAGCCACACACATGCACCGTGTAGCTCCAAATTGACCGCAACCTTTTTCTCATATATGCGCAATCCGCTTTAGGCGCCTTTCTACCACGCGGTTCTCCGTCTACTACGTGTGTGTGTGTGAAGCGAGTCTTAAATTGCACACCTACGGAACGCCGGTGCCGGTACCGGTCCGATCCGCCTTTGAGAGCCTGGCCTGGCAACCGTAGTGGGACGTCCCAACATTAATTAAAACTTTTTCCATTCGGTTCCAGGGAGCGAAGCGGAACCAGTGTGCCATCGGTGCATCGAGAGTCTGCTCGGTCAAAAGCGCCATCACCGCCGTCCATTGCAATCAACCTTCAACCTGGCCATTGGGTTTTTGGGGGGCGGAATGTGTGTCGAAGTTTTGATCCTGCTTTCCCGGGACACGAAGTGAGGGAAGCAAGAACAGGGAACGTTTTGGAGTTCTGGCTTTAGTTTTCACGACTTTTTATTGCCACTGCCCGTCTGGTGCTAAGCACTTGCTGCTGCTGCTACTGCTGCTACTGCTGTCGGTGGCGTTCCGTTGCTAAGACGATGTGTGGTGCCCATTCCCAATCCTTTGTGGCCAGCTTCATGTGCGGTTCGTGGGGAACGAGGGTTGCAAACAGTGTTCCACTTGATTTTTGTAAAGATTGCACACCTATTGACAGCAGTTTATTGGTTGCTTAAACGTTGCCCTACCTCGGGCTAGGTGGCGAGCTTGATAATTGCAGCAGCTAAACCGAGCACCACAGCACGATATAAACATTAACCCGTACCGGAGAACTGGTACCGGTGGAGCCCGTTGGTTACGACATCGTCAACACATCGTGCTGGGTGTGTAGAAGGGGGGAAATGGGAAACTTTCCGCCAGATTTCCGCTCTTGCTGTCGTTGCCAACGACCGAACGAACGAATTCCGCTCCTCCCTTTCGGCGCCGAATTCTCCGAGCTATTTATCGATGTTACGAGTGTACATATTGGATTTTCTCAGCACTTCAAATTCGTTGCAAGGATTGGTTGCCTGTGCAATGGCAATGGTTTGCAAAGTTGTGCGCCAGCATCACTCTCTTCCTTGCCTTTCGTTCTTGAGCGTCAGGGACCAGGAGCTTCAAATTCACGTGTATGTGTGTTCCGTTTCAACCACAAAACTACAACCTGTGCGCTCGTATGCGCTTCCTGGAACACGGCAATCAGAGTTTACTGTTATTGGAGAGTTTTTTTTTCCGGTCGAGGATCGAGCGATTGATAAAAAGAAAATCCCATTCCGTGGTTGCCAAAAAATATTACTCCCCAAAGCGCGGTTCCAGCTGCCACTAACCCTAGGCACCCTTTATCCGTGTGTCAGTACAATCGAAACCCGACCGACCGCAAGGTGCAGGCGAGGGTTACAACCGGCAAGCAAAACCCTGCCCTGCACTGCATTGCACTGTGCCACCGTGCACGGCGGTGGCCAGTGGCTCTTGGTATGATTTATTGTGCGAAATGTTTCTCTTCAACTCCCTCCTCTCGTCACGCCCTTCCTTACCACTTCAATTTGTATTTGTAAGGTTGGGTCTAAAACTTGTTGGTCCATCATCGAACACCGGTCGTGAGCGTTGGATCGATGTGCGACGATGTACGACCGATCACCGCACATCGGAGTCGAGGTATTCGAGGACACGGAAAGAAGTGGTCGATCCGGTTTTCCATGAAGTGGAACTGCACTATAGGGCCAATCGGGGATCCTCCTAGGGATCGACGTGAAGCGACGTAGCAACGTGTGGTAAGCTGGCGAGCCTTGTATGGCGAGTGGAAGTGAGTCCCGGAGAAAGTTTTTCAATTCCACAACGTGTAATTTATTTTATTGGTTTGCGCAGCACCGCACCGTGATTTGCTTACTGTCGTTAGTGGCTACACGAGGATCCGGAAGCGTTGCCCCGCGATTGCCGTTACCAGGATGCTGGCCGGTAATGCAACGGAGCACGGTAGCGGCAGGAAATGCATGCCCAACCTCCCCAAAAGGGAGAAGCTCACGCTGAAAGAGAAACATTTTTCATAATCAACGTGGGAGCCGCACCGCCAGCGCCACCGTCACCGCCACCACCACTGATCATGCGTTAGTTGTAAGGATGTTGCTAAGCCCCTTGTGTGCGCGATGAATGGATGCAGCATTACGATGTAGCATGTACCGTACGTCGTACACAACGCTCCCAAATGAATGGTGCTGATCGATGGAATAAGCGGGTGATTTAATGGGATTGAATTTTTCCATTCCTAGTGTGCTTGCGGGCTTCCTTTTTGGGCTTCTTTGCTTTTGCTGTCGTCGTCGTCGTCGTCGTCGTTGTCGTGTCCTGGTTGTTGGTATTCCGCTTCAATCGATGCTTGTATCTCCGATATCGGCTGGATAGTGAATGTGGATCAAAAATGTGCGAGCTGAATGAAATTCGACGTTAGTTTGTGTGTCGGTAAGTTGTCCAAGAGCACTAATAGAATTGAGCGGCTGCTTTTTTTTCTTTTCTTTTCGTTCGTTTGTGGCTCGCTCGTTAATAAATTGGTTGGACCTAACATGAAACATATTAGGTACGAGGCATTTTGGAACAGAGAGCGATTCCGTATCATGATATTATCCTGCCTATTGAACCTTTTCTGTCATTTTGTATGATTCTTTGGGGTTCTAAGTGTATCAAAATATTAACTTCTTTTGATAGTTATTCTATTTTGTTCTAAGATACACAAATGCAATAGCAATTACAAGATCGTTATATTTAGCACATTACAAAAGCCTTTCCATGCTATGCACGAGTTACACTTTTGCAGTCAAAGTGAAATGTTAAATAAAGCGCTAGGTTCTCGGTAAAAAGGTAAAAGCAAATAAACCCATCGTTTGCATCTCGGTTCATCGCTTTCTCATTTGACGGCCATGGCCTTTGAAATGATCTTTGGCTTCGCTGGTAAACACCAGCAAGTCAAGGTCGCATAAAGAGGGTAAACATTAAACCAATCACTTTGCGATCAAAGGGCAGAAACTCTTGAACACCCGCCCTTGTCAAAGAGTCACCTCCCCGTCAAGGGTTCGTCCAAATAGTCCAACCTTGCGGTGGCGGGTAGTTGCCACCAACCAACACCGAGCAGCAGCAAACCTTCAGACCAGACCTTCAGATGATGGATGGGCAATTAATTATTGGGCGGAAAAATGGGCTCGTTATTAAAACTCACTCACCCCTCCAAAAAGATAATGTCACTTTCCGTTGGCCATTCGGTTTGCTTTGATGTTTCCGCTTCTCCAAGGAATAGTTAAGGATAAGATCGTTTGCATTCACTGTAAGGAAGGGTTTCTCGGTTAAGGCGACACGAGACGGCGACGAATCGACAGCGCCGTAGCGCAATGATGAGTAAAATTGTCCCCTACTGGGTCTGGGACGGTGGAACGAAGGTCATTGGACGGGGTGCCGGAATCACTTTCAAGCAGCTCAATCTAGCAGAAAAATGGTCCGAAAAGTGTGGTGTTACACAATCGCTGAATGGTGTCAATGGTGACAAAATGGTTTTATCTGCCCGCTAAAGCCATCAATGGTCTTTACCCTGTTTGGCTTTAGATATCAAATCAATGACGGGGGGGGGGGGGGGGTGGGGGGGAAGAGTGTCGAGAGGCAGAGAGAGACTCGTCGTGCTCTCTTGACGGCGTAGTGTGTGTGAACAGATGCTAGGAATACAGATTGGAGCAATTTATAGATTGGAGCAGCCTAATGCTACTAGACAGCCAACGCCAAGGGACTTCCCTTTTTTTCCCCCTGCGCTGGCTTGTGCCAATATTTAACGGTTCAACCTTTACCATCAGCCCCTTTTACCCTCTTGGTGCTCTTTGTGATGGCGATGTTTTTGTTTATGAATACCGCATTCGAGTAGTTCGAGCTCTTGTGCTTGCGCGAGTGGGATCCAAGTGGGCAATGGTGCTCAGCCATTCATGAAATCCGACGTTGCCGAGCCAACGACGGCGTTGGGAAATGGGGAGCCTTTTTCCGGAGCACTGGAGGGCTTTACCATTGTAAAAACCGATGAGATGAGCTGCTGAAAGCGGCAGGCAGCACATCACTCTCGGATGTATCGCATCGGCAATACCGGAAACGGTGCCCGCCGTACGAGCAATCGTTTAGCTGCGAACGCAACGGGCGGACGACGCCCTAACGATGGTCTCTTGTCACGGACGCTGCGGACTCATGGGGGACGCTTATCGAGGGAAGGGATGAAATGGAAAATACTCTCTCTCTCTCTTTCTATCCGGCACAGAGTCTGGCGCCATGCGAATTAGGACGGTGGATGGTGGTGATGCTGATGGGTGGAGAAGAGGAAAACTAACATTTCCCTACAGCACATACAACGTTTGAACGATGCTGGTGCTAGGGCCGGACCGTGAACCACCACTGGATGAGTTATGACTTTCGGCGAGTGTCTGGAGCGACGGCCCCCTTCCAGATAAGCACCTCTCAGCATGTAAGTGTTGTTCGAGAGGAAGAGAAAAAGAAAAAAAAATATAGAAAAAATAAGAAAAAGATCTCCTTGCATAAACTTATCTCTCTAGCTGCTGTCAAAAATGATGAACTAACGTGTGTCTGGGTTGAGTGATTTAGTTTAAGAGTTTTACACTCTGGCCAACGCCGAAACACCAGAAGAAAAAAAAGACGAAGCGCGGCGTTGGTGTTGCTACTTGCTCTATGATGGATGGGCATAACATATTTCACATAATTGCTATATCGTGTCGGGAGCATTAAATCATTCCCGGCCAAGAACGGGTAAAGAACAGAATGAAAGAATTAGTTCGTTCGCTTCAATTTCCGGTCGCCTTCGGATTCGATCGTAACCGAAACGAATGGCGTCAGGAGCATAAAAACCGATCGGATGCTTCCATTTGAAAACGATGTTTATGATGGTCGACAGTGAGAATTAAGCGAATTCTACGCTCCACCATTACGCTGTCATCGGTATAACCTACGGGAGGGTGCACCGGTGTAGAACCGATGGCGGTTAAGCTACTTGAAACATGGCCACGACATGGCCAGGGAATGCCAAGAAGTCGCGCGAATTCATTTCCACTTCGCGTCCACAGCGCCAATTTATGAACCAACTTCTCGGTTGGCTTCTCCCGTCTCAGCCGGAAGCCCATTAAAAAGGGGTAATATCATTTCTACCGCGACTAATGGTCACAAAGTTTTGGCGTTCGTTTTTTTGTTGTTGTTATGTAACTCGTCCTGGCGCTGCTGCTGGCAAAAGTTGACTCGCACAATAAATAATGTCGAACGTTCGAGATTTACCTGCCGGAAAGTTTACTTCGGTAGCGCCAGGGGGTGCACCCACCGATCGATATGCCCGTCGTCCTGTTGTCCAGTGTCACTTGATGCGAGGCACTTCCCGGGGTGCAGTACTGCTAATCTATCATCCACCGCTAACGATGTCCGTACCGTGAACCGGAATGTATTTCCGATCCGAAGAAATCATCATTGAAATGGAAAAGAAATTTTCTCAAAACCCCTCGTCCATCCGGCTCGAAGGGGGAACCGCACTCGAGGATCGTTCTGAGGGCCGAAAGGCCCTCAAATAACTGGGGCACTCAAACCTCGATGATAGTGAGGCGATCCCGCATCAGCAGCCATCAGTATTAGTGCTCCCGATAGCTAGTAGAGGCATGTGGTCCACTAGACGCCGCTCCTAGACGCATAAAAGCTTTGAAGGACGCGGAAAACGGAAGCAGAACGCAGAATGCCCCGGAACACGGGCAAGCTGCACCGGTCTAGGATTGTGAGTGAATTGAGACAAACAAAGAAGCCAAAGGGGGAGGTCACCGTCACCATATCGCTAGGGCCGTGGCTTCGCTCAGTGCCAGTGCCTCGTGATGGGAAGACACCGGAGTTTACCGGAAGCTCATCTAACGATAGCGCGGCGATGGCGGCACTCGCTGGCGTTCTGACTTCTGAGTCGCGCCATCGTGCGGACCGTGAGGGTTTTTGTAGTTGAGATTTACCCAAACCTCGTCGGAGTATCCGTGGACGTGGAGAGCTTATGGCGACCACCAACCGCCACACCACACCAGACCTCCCCTTTAACGCTTTTCAGCTCCTCTTCAGCTTGGCTGGTCGGTCACACACACAAAAAAAAGGAACAGGGAAGTTGGGTTGGATCGCATTGAAAACTCAATTTTCCAGTTGAACCAACCAAACGAAAACGGGTCCTCGGGGGGCGCCGAGTGTACGAGTGAGCAGCGGGAAGCGTGAGAGGATCATTTCACGGCAAAGTGTTCCCTGGCGGTAGCCAGCAGCTGGTGAATGTCCTTTTTCTTTAGCCCATGGCTGGAGGCGCGATTGTGTGATGCCAACGCGCGCGCGAGGAAAGAGGGTCTCCCTCTCTCTCTCTCTGTCTCTCTGCCTTTGGGTTTGCTCTCGGTTCCGATTCAGCATTAAGCGAATCGTTTTACACCTTCGACTGCTTCGGGTTGGCGAGGGTAGGGTAGTGGTAGGACCGTGAATTTCATCAGGGTTTCTCGTGGCCATAAGCGACCACGTATCAGTATCAGCAGCGAACGTACCACGTTGGGCGGTAACGTGAGACGCCGTGACGGTGATGAAATCTGGAGAGATGTCAGTCGGGAGAAATAGTTCATTATTTCTTTACAGAGCTCCATTCTGTGTGCGAGTGTGTGTGTGTGCCGGTCTGTATGTGTGTGTTAGTGTGCGACGGTAGTTTGAGAAATGTTCCTCTACCGGAACTCAACTCCGACGGACTCCATTTTTCCCATATTTTTGCTTTCGGCTCTTCGAGGCGAGTCGTCAGAAGTCGCTGCCCCTGAACCGGCAGCTCGTTGGCTTCAGATTTCGTTTGGATTCTCGTTAAATCCGGCTTCGGGACTGGCGGGACATCCGGTGTCTGGGCTGATATTCTGGACCAGAAGAAGCAGCAATGGACGCCGCATCGGATGGCAGCGGATGTTGGCTTGCAGCAAACAAAAAGAGCGATATAAATAGTTTTCCCTCCTTTTGTCGGTCTGCATTCAGATCTCTTAAGCGCTTTCACCTCCTTTTCCATTTCTGCTCTCCATGCCAACCTCATGGCCTACCATGGGGTTGGGTTGTTTTTCAAAAATACAAAAAGGCCTCCATACAGACCGACGGCGCAATGCTCGAGTCACAGGAGACGAGACTACGAGACCGGGATCGGGTCATACCGAGAAATTGCCGGTCCACGGTACGGCGGTCGCTGCAAAGACGTAGACGCTTTGCTCTAATTAGTGTTGTGCGACGGAAGTCCGGTTTGCAATGCATACCTGGCCGACTATTGTTTTGGCGAAGAAAGGCACCGGATCATCTGCCACTCAGCGGGTCGAACCCCCAGTCGTCCCTAAGGGGCCGAAAGGTCAATTGGGGAGCGATTATCCTTTATTTTACGAAAACACGACCCCGGCGGGGGAGGAGGCAGGTGCGTTCGTGACGTTTCGATAAAAATGGCCGGAATCCCAGCCGAGGCAACCGACTGAACCCTAATTAACCCGTCCCGAGGCAGAGGATCGCACCGGTTGGCTCTCTCACTCTCTCTCTCTCGCTCCTTTTCGGCCTCACAGCTATTTGTGTTCCACTTCGGAGGGCGTCCGATTACCGGCAATTAGCATCCATTTGCCACAAGCAACCGGCAATGGCGCATTGGAAATGACAAACAAAAGTCATCCGAAAAGTGTAACGGAACCGGCTCACCGGCGCTGGCTGGCTCAAGGGTGCTTTCATCGGCGTAAAGTGATCACTCTCTCCCCCCCTCCCGGGGCCCTCCGGTGTGGGCTTGTTCCACTTCCGGGCAAATTGAATGTAAACTTTTGTGGCGCCGGTCCAAAATCTCCCCATCGGGAGCGCGGAGGGCACTTAGCTTTTTTGTGTCTTAATTCCGTGATGGCCACCATTGACATGTATGCGTGTAGCATTGCGTTGCAAGGGTTGCGGCGTTTCCAGCGTCCGAAAGTGATAATTAACTTAAACGGTTCCGGACCGGAGAGTGCCGATTGTTGGCAGACGCATCCCCATAAGTGTGTTCCTGTTTGTGTACCGGGCCTGAGTTCCGTGTGTGTGTGTGTCAGTATGGCACAGCAGCGGGGACGGCGAGCGAGCGAGCCGACGAGATTAATTTAATTTTCACTTTACTACCAAAAATCCGACTTCCGGTCGAGAGCGGTCGCAGGGCGAAAGTGTTGATTTATCTGGCGCCAGATTTACTCTGCCCCTTACTTTTGGGGCTCAAACCAACGAGTGAGGACTGCCGGAAAGGCTCGAATCGGTCGGCCAGAAGCATCTCGCGTAGAACTTGATTGGAAGAAAAGTTGCGTTTGGTGCTGGCGCAGGCCGACCAAGTTTGGCACGCACTGTGACTGCAAAGTGAGATGGAAGCAGGGAGGGAGGTAGGGCACTCAGCAGGCATGCTTTCCCACCGGCGTGCTAATGGGACATAATTTTCCCTTCCGTTCGAGTGCAGCTGTGAACAATGGATTTACGGCGCATCGGTGAGCGGTTCTAACTTTTTATGATTGGCAAAATAAGTTAGTGGATGAGCGCGGCTCGAACGCTCGAGTGGTCCGGGAGTTACATTAACGGTAATGGAAGGCCAACATCAGTGGCAAAGATTGGCCAAATTGCCCTCCTCGTCCTTTTTGTTTACCCCTTTTCGTTGGTACAATTTTGGTACTGGGCACTGCGTGCATTACTGTGAGTAGTATGCTACAGCAAGCAGCAAAGTAAAAAGTGTTTGACATTTCGTGGCATTGTTGTGCCGTGGCTTTTTAGTAAAAGGAAGAAAGTAGTATGTTATTTGAAAGACTGTTCTCAACAACTCCAACGAGATTTATCCATATGTTAAAATCCCGTTAGCAGGATCCAAATTAATTAGATTTCCCTGGATATTCTTTGCTTTTGATTGCATTTAATATTATTCCCTTGAATTATATCAAACCCGCGAGCTGATGGCAAGTTCTGTGACTCAACAGCTCTACGAACCAGAGGTTTCTTTTACATGTATACATTTATTTTTACTTGAAAGCATTTACATAAGGAACTCATGATCGAATAGGAAAATATGTTCTAGTAGTAGATAGATTTTGGCTATGTTTTGTGAGTTGCTTGTTTAAGAATATCAACTTAAATGGAATATCTGATGGTATACTTTATTTGAAAAGTGTATCACCAATAATTGAATTCGATTTATGTGAATAGAGGTTTGTTTCACAACATAAATCATAGCATTTACGCTAAAGCGTTTCTTTAGAAATCCATTGCTCAAAGCAAGTGGCGAGTACACATTTGAATGTAGAATTGGAATCAAGTTCATCATTGAACCCGATATAAATTTAAACATGAAACACACAAATTACTTGTAGAGGTACTAATTGGCACATAGCCGATGAGTGGTCATAGACAACACGTCGCTATGTTTAATACGAATACTGACATTTAGTAACCTTTGAGAGTGGATTCAGGGCTTTTGATGCAGAAGTGAAAGCAGAAGCAACAGCAGCAACAGCAGCAGCAATGCATTCGCGTTACTCGACTCGCATTTAATCAATTCTGGATAGCACTAGCGGCGACCACACACACGCCACGCCGCCATGGCCGCTCATCTGTAATGATTCACACACTGCCAGCTGGCCTCCAGGTATTATAATTTAGATCGAAGCTAAATTAGAATTAGATTTATAGCACGCGAATCATCACCGATAACACACATACACCTCTCACACCACAGGAAATGCGGATACCCTAGGGACAGCAGTACCGCCATCGCCACCGCCGGTTATAGAAACGGAAATAAATTGAACCACTCGGTGTGTCACATGGTCACCGTGTCGCCCGGAAGCGCTCACAGTGGCTTACACACCACATGCCGTGCCAGAACACACCCTTCGGTATAATAGACATCGTTTGCCAACCAACGGCGGTGTGCTGCATGCACCTGTGCATCGTGGCACCGGGTTCGCACACGTCCTTTCGAGTTCACACGCAACACACGCCACCACCCATGGTCGATCGATCAGGTGGGGAAGGAGATGGGGTCCAATATTAAAATGAATGGCTCAAACCATTTTGCCAGTTTAATTACAGTATATTTACCGGCAAACAATGTGATAATTTGAAAATCATACCGTTCGTGGTGTGGCTCCCGGTGGCAGATTGAGAAACATACAAACAGAGACCCCGGAGATCGGACCTTCCCCGTACCTGTGTGGCTAGATGGTCGGTGTGTACCGTGTGGCGTTGATTCGCAACAAACGCCTTCGTACCACGACCGTAATGGTTGAGAAAGTGCAAACAACAGGACAGATCCTCAACATTTCTCATGTTTTACGGAGCAGTCGAACGACGTCCCGGTCCCGGTATGGGACGAACACGTCCTTCGAAAGGGTGGTGGTGTCCAGCCGTTCCGTTGCGTCCATTACAGCAACAAGACATTTCAATCCACAATTGATGCCATTTTCGTCGGACCGGACCTCCGACACCGGGATCGGACCAGCACCGTACTCGCCCGACGCCTCGACAGGCTCGTGTCGAATCCGAAGCCCTTTCCACGCACCACGGTATACGGTGCACGGTTCAACCCGATGATTTTGCTCGACGCAATCTAGGTTAGGCTAGGATAGGCTTCGGAACGCAGCAAATTCGTTTAGATCCGTTATCGCATGCCAGCCGTGAGGCATACCACTTTGTCCGTTCAGTCGACCGGACAGTAGTAGCAACAGCGGCGCCAGCGGCAGCCACAGGAGTGTCACTGTCACGACATTCTGTTCGCAGTTCCTTCCGTGACAAGGCAGAGCAGGGAAGCTGGAACAGCCGGGATAACGTGCAAACATGAACGGAACTATGTAGAAGCATTGGACATCCGGAGAGGTTGTGGTGGTGGTAGTCGATCGGTGCGTGCGTCTCTGTGCAATCCAATTAACGAGAATGCCCTCCGCTGCTTCGATTGGATGACGCTTTCCATCATGCCATCTATGCGAGGCCTTTCGGCTAAGGTGCTTTGGTCGCAGATTGGATTGGACGACCGGTAAATGGTATTACTTTTCGAAGGCGATTCGCAACATTTGGTCGCTTGGATGGGCTTCCTTCTCGGTACACCGCATGCTGCTATTGTCAGAAACGGTTAAGCATGCCATGCCATGACTCCACAACATACACGCGCGCGCATGGAGAGCAAAGCATGCTATGAGTCACACGCAACCAGCGTTGCTGATCAAGCTAATGCCCTCGCCGCCATAATTACACGGAAATTACACGGGGGATGCTGTGTGCCGTATGTTTTAGCGTCTACAGTTACGTCTCAACATTTCAACAAACTTCAAACCTTCCACGTGTTCCACCGAACCAGGCTCCATTTCGAGCACCACGTACCGGGTGCATCACGTGTACCCGGAGCCTTCTCTTGGGGGTTGAATTGAATTAAAGGACTGGTCTGTCCCGTGGTTCCCGTGGTGACCGTTCCCGTATGGGGACAGAACGAGACACTAGGACTTACGTAGTGGTGGTGGTGGTGGACCGCTGTGTCTGTTTGCCGTTCAAACAACAGCGCCAACGACGGTGGGAAGAGAGCGACTTCGGTTTCGACTTTCGGGTTTTCCGTTCTACCAGGAAGCATAAACCACTCCGAGCGGTTCCGCAGCATATCCGCAGCGCAGCAGCCAGAGAGAGGAGCCACCGACGGGCTAGCGCAAACATCTTGGCGAACACTGCGGTAGCACTGCTAACCATAACGCCAGGCAGACGAGACTTAGACGAGTGTATTTGTTATTCAAAACACATAAAGTCAACATTGATTACATTCCTTTCCATCCACCCCTCGAACACAGACACACACATGCGCGCGCGTGCGAGGACAAACGTCCAAACGAGCCACACCGTCATAGCATACACCTGGCACAGCAGAGGGGTACGACCAATGCTCAATGTATGCCAGCCCATTTCTCATTCACGGAACAGCGCCAACCGCCTTATCCTTTTCCGGCCAGAATAAGCGGCCCCGGGAAGGCTTCCCGGGGGACCGTTTGTGGTTTTTGGGCCTGGAGGAAGAAGAGTGAAGAAGGAAGGAAGCCCGGAAGTACCGCCGGGAACAACAGCCCCGGAGTTCCCGGCAACGACGACGACGACGACGACGATGCCGACGGAGGAATTACTAAAAATTACGTTTATCGCAATCATAAATCGTTGGATTACGAATTTAAACGTAATTTTCTATTTCTAACACCCCGCCACCCGCTCAAGCAGCAACCGCAATCGTGCACCCTCTCCCCGGGTTTTTGGATGGCGTGGTTGGGTTCGGTATTTGGTCCGATGTGATAACGGAAGGTATGGGTGTTCGGTGCCTCGAGAACCACTTCTAATGCCGAGGGCCAAAACTCCTCCTCCCCTCCAGGGGGTATTTGCGACCCGTGCCAGGCCACACCAAGGACCAATCCGACATCCGCAATCCGCCTCCCCCCGGGAACACCGGTACGCACGTACGATTTTCATTTAGCCAGCAAACAGAGTGCAACCGGAGACCGTCGGCATCGGTTTGGTCTCCCTGGTCTCGGCGGTCTTTGTTTTTCGCTCGCTTTCGTCCCCATTTTCCCCACCAGGGGATCACATGGCTGATTCCCAATGCGATTGCCACTGGCTGCATATTTATTTCCTTGTTTTCGTGGGAAATTTCTTTCTCGTTAGAACTGCACGGCACCACCACTCGAGGATGATGATGATGATGATGACGACGACGAGGACGACGCCGCCAGCAGCAGGTCGCGTTACGGCCGCCCAAAATGAGGACAATCCAAAGCGTAGGGGCTGGAGCAAAATAAGAAACACCAGACACCAGACGCACGAACTCCACGGAGCTCGCGATGCTCGCGACGAAATACTCTGCGCATTTGGCGAATGTCTTCTTTGAAATTCAGTCGCCTGAACGGTGGAGGGTTTTGCAGACAGTCCTAAAACAGGCTCCAAGACAGGCCAAATGGCGTGGGCGTCGACTGCACCAGAGGGGGGCACCAGCAAGCAAGGGATCAGCATTTGAAATTTAGCGAAGACCGTTCCATACACAATGCCTTGCGCAGTGGGGCGCACGTGGTGGTGGTGGTGCGAGATAGGGATCAGACCCTCGGGATTATTCAAATCATTCATCGTCGATGAAGTTTATTTACCGGAATGATTGGTGCGGATTTTCGACGATGACGCCAGGACTGGTGGTTCACTTCAGCACCACGGAGTCCACGAGAGTTCCGTGGTGCTAAGTAGAAAAGGAAAAAGGAAAGACACGATACGACACGAGAGGAAAGCGGAACCAGGAAATGGTGAAGCAAGCAAAAGCAAAAAGAACCTCCGGGCTTCCGGTCGGGCGGTTCTCAAGATTGAGCTGCAAAAACGTACGCCGCGGTTGGCGGCGCTACCGACGATGGTACTGGCTGGTGCTTAACCGAGGCACCCAGGAATAAGGGGCTCAGCTTTACCTTACACACACACTCACACACACACAGACACACCTAGGCCACAAGGGACAAACGGTTTTCAGTAGTCTCGTGATCATTCTCGCTAAACCCGGGCCAACCAGCGGGGAATGCACGAGAATGCGATTGCGAGAACGCTCCCTAAGACCGGGCGGCACTAGCGACTAACTGCTGCTATTCGATAGCGATCCGATGTTGGAGTAGTTTTTGCTTGGCACATCCGTAAGGGGAGCACTATACCAACGAGTGCCTCTCGGTCCGAGTGCCACGCGGATTACGCCGGATTGCTCGTATCGATGTAAATCGTGGTAGACCGAAGCGAAACGACACAGCACCGCTCGGCCACAGAGGGGTGCCCCATTCCCGCACCACCCAGGTTGGACTTCAAACGATTATTGGAGGGGATTATTGAGTTTCACAGGCTCGTGGTCGTAAGTGGTGCTATAGTTTGGGATAAAATTTATTGGCCAACTGAACCGGGTTACATACAGTAGCAGCAGTAGAAACCGATATACATATGCCGATAAAGGTTGTTGTCGGATTGTTGTCGGATTGTTTGTCGGACGGAAGTGGTTGTCAGCGTATTACGTGTCGCGGCGCACTTTGATCCCGATAAAAACGGACATTCAGCGTGCTTTACAAGTCATTGTTTGATC
>NC_064874.1:29944402-29949402 GCF_943734745.1 Anopheles darlingi | reverse complement strand
ACACTCGAGACATCGGATGCTGTGAGAAGAATCGAGAGCTCATGAATGTAGTCCTGTGTCTGCCTGTGTGTGTGGGTTTAATGAAAAATCTTGGCTGAAACTGTGCCACACTTGATGAAACCACCAAGTGGAAGAAGTTGCCTCTTTGTGGAAAACTTTGTCCCTGTTTTCCTCCACCGAAGAGCAGGAGCGTGCACACCACGAGACTGTCTCGTCTGCTGTGCTATCCTCATGGGGAGCAAAGTGGATCCTCTTTCGAGTGTCGTAAAATGAGGGGTAAATTGATTTTTCAACCCTCCTGCCCGCCAGCCAGCCAGCCAGCCAGCGTCACCGAGCTGGGCAAAGCATAATACCTTCCACGCGAACACAAACTGTCGAACTGTGGGAACATATTATCTACTCACCGATACTTTGCAGCGAAAATTCCCGCACATTCCTGAACACACACCGACCGACCGAAGGCCACCAGGTCTTGGCGACGAGAAGAAGGGCCTTGGGAATGTTATGGAGGAAATCAAGCAGCGACGATGATTTTTGCTGTGGCTTTTGAACGTTTGAAACTCGCAAGGACGCCACCACGTCACCTGTAACCCTAGCCCGCACGCCAAGCAAAGGGCGGAAATTCTGACGTTGAGGCAGTTTTGTGCGAAGTAACTCCGTAATTAAATTGAGCGTACGGAGCGAAAGTACAATTATGGTTGGGAAAAAGTTGAACGTTTTATGAAACTGTTTCAACAGCGCGTTGACGATGGTGGTGATGTGGTATGTCTTGAAAAAGGAAATGAATCAATGCCTTGGGTGCATCAAACAGAACGAGCGACAGTGGGTGACGATGCCAGGCAGACATTGTGAATTGTAATTATGTTGTCGTACGGGTATGGTTACTGGAGCAACGTTAGCTGTTAGTATGTGGGTTGCGTTTTGGTCCTAATGTTGTTCTTTATGGTGTCAGATTCGTGCAACCGTTCGGTATTGGTCGAGATAATGTACAAGGATTGAGACAATGTTCCGGGAAAGTATGCGAAGGTCCAGCTTTTGTAAGTTGGGAAATAACTAACACAGTTATTTTAGTTCCTGCATGCTAAGTGATTCCTAGAAATCTCCTCAGTTAGAAGATTTTATCTTCGTTTCATATCTGGTTCTCATCCAGTTTAACTTTTTATTAAACTATTGTTCTCGTGAAAACAAAAGAGGTGGTTAGATAAGGGGATCTTTAGCTCAGCAACACATTACAGAAATATCTGCATTTTAAAATGGTAATTGAATATTCGAAAATTATATTGCGAAAACATAATCCGAAGCCTTCACAGTTCTATACTTGCAATCAATAGTGATATTACGTTTAATTCCTATCCGTCATAGATGGTGCTACTCCATCGCTGCCGGTTGAGTGATTTGACCTCTAATTCCAGCTCAGAATGTTTCATCGTATTTGTTAAAAGTTCAGATCATGAAGTTGATATAGAATTCACATGAAAATTTGTATTCGCAGTAATATCGCTGAAAGTGCCCACAATTAAAATATTATAACAAATTTTATTCAATTACTGCTTAGACTCATTGCAGCATTTTCAAGTCCAGTTTCCAAATAAGCAATAAATCCAACTATGGAGCGAACGGGAACCCTTTTATCATGCAATTACCGGCGCCCGTTAATATGGCTACTAATTGCTTAACTTCATCGAAAGCAATCTCATCAAACAGCAGTTTATTTAAATGAAAAGCAGCATGGCATTAGCTCTAACCCGATCCTGGGTCCCTGACCGCTGCACATGAACAAGTCCTGGATTGTTCCGGCAAACAAATGGCCACACAACAATGGTGCAACCCTTCGATTATTGTACGGTATAGATGCACCCATTACGGTTTGATGGGTGTTCGTGGAAATGAAAATGGTTGTCCGTATTTCAAATTAATGGGTTTCACGCAACCCATATGCTTCTCCCGGGTCTCATGCACCCTTCGCCCCCCCGTCCTCCCCCTGGGCACTTAATTAGCAGCGTCGGAACAGCGACACAGTTACTAAATCCATTCCCATCCTACCATCCCACCTAGTATGTGTGGTGAATACCTGGAAGCAGAACCACCGACATATATTCGATGCCACTAATGTCCGCTCCCCCTCCCTTCCCGTTCCCGTGGGCTCATCAATTGGGATGAGATTTTGCGGAATCGAATCTAGCACCAGGGCGGCTGCATCCCACAACAAGTAGCCGCGTTCGGCCATCCTGGCTGGCCTGTTTGTTGCAACACCTTGGGCTCTCGAGCTCCGCGTGTGCTAGTGTGGCTTTCGCTTTTACACGCTTGCGGACAAATCCTGTGCCCCTCGCTGGTGTGGAATTCGCAATTTCGCGGTCGTTCGCGGTTGATTGTATAATTGCATTCCCGCTACGCCACGACCACAACCGCAAAACCAATAAGCGCATCACGTCCGTTGGCTGCCGTGTATCCAACCTCCAACTCCAAAAATAAAAACCGTGCAACGGGGGGTGGAAACCGGAAAAGGTTGCCACTCTCATTAACAATGCATGTGGTGTGCGTAAGGGTAAGGGGAGGGGTGATGATGCCTGGCATGCACGCTCACTGACTCACTTACTCGCCATTAGGCGTCGCCTTCGGCCATCGGCCATCATCAATGAACTGCATTGTTGCATACGGACACACCGTGCCTCTGGTGGTCTGCAACATTCCAGGCGATTTGCATTGAGCTGCCCGTGCGTCTGTATGTGTGTGTGTGTGTGCCGCCGGGGGTCCGTCGATTCGATTACCGGTGTGCCCCGTCGAGGAGAAAGTTTGTCTTGCAATTTGCCATGGTAACGGCGTGCTCTCCGTTGTTCGACCGCATCGCAGTAGACCCATGCTGTCACCAGGCACACGAAAACACACACACAGAAGCACATATTAAGCTCTTTGCTGCCCGTCGTGGCGTTGGGGACATTTTCCTCTCACCTCACCCTCTCATGGATGGAAAATTAAATTTTTCCCGATCAAACTTTCCGGGCCGCAGCAAGCGGTAGCGGTGAACACGTGCGATGAATGCCAAAAACCGAACCCAGTGTACCGCCGAGCCGAGTTCAACAGGTCGTTTGTGGCGACGAAAGCGAATTTTTCATCACCCGGTTTGCGCCCGGTCCCGGGAAAACCGGGACCAACCAACGTGGGACCGGGCTCGATCGACCGATGCCGAGATAAGAGAAAGGCGATGACGGCGAGGTACGAAGATCGCGCCAAAGGACACACGCCACATCAACAAAGGGACAAAACGGTCCAGGACCGATCGGAGAGGTTAAAAAAGATGCAAAATTTTCCTCTCCCCTCATTTCTCTTTTCCGCTTTCCCCGAACAGCTGCCTCGAAGTGCTGTGCAATGTTGCGTTCGCTATTGAAAGCGCTCGCACCGAGATCGATCCCAGAAGGTGCCAGGAGGTCAGGGTTTAAAATCGGTCAGCTGTCGCCTGCCCCATTTCCGATGGCCATCCGGTCGCTTCGTACACTTTTATTGGCCGTCCTTGGGGAGGGGAATCCCGGGAAATAAAAAAAAAATGAAAGAAGCCAAAACCCTCGATGGTCCGGACACTTTTTTTGATTTATGGCCCTTTCCTGATTAGGGTTTTTTTTACGATGCACCTGGCTTAGATCCGGGGCCACTTGGACTGGACTGGAGCTCCCAGTCCGTTCACGACCGTCTTTGGTGTCCTCCCGTCGGTGGTTGGGCTCGCACGCTCGGACACGCGTACGTGTTCCATGTTTATGGAGCTCGTTTTACACAATCGATCGGCGCGTTCGAGGGACAGTTTGGGTGGCAACCCTGCCGCCGGTTGGTTAGTTAGTGGTTCGTTTCATCATCGATGAAAAATGTTAGACACATGATGACACTCCAAATACTTTGCGAAAGTAGCGTGGCGTCGACGAAGGAGCGGCAGTGGCACGTAGGCATACAGTACAGTACAGGTCGTTTGCAACTTATTTACGTAATCAATATGGGATGGTGAATGGTTTTAATTGAATTTTAGATACCATGTTAGAGTTCCGTAAAGTTCCGGAAGCATAAAAGGGATCACTGTGTGGTTGGGTTGATCATACAAACATGCAACCATCGTAAGTGTGTTTACCCTATTAAATATTTTGATAGCTCGTTGCTGTTAATTTATACTAAAGCTTATTATGGCTAGGTTGAAGAAGTGTTTCAAACGAACATAACACAGTGCTTTGAAAGAAGTAGGAAACAAATTTTATCCTTAAGCCAGACAGAAATCAGTTCAAACAAGGAAAGCAGTATGAATCACTAATTATATGTATCTGACAAACAGAGAAATGTATACTTATGGTAATAAGATACCGTAAGCAGCATAAAATGTTAAACAATGTAACTGCTAATCTAAAAAATATCGTTGGTATCTCTACGGCTACTTTCATTCTCTTGTCAGGCTCATGTTTGCTATTATAAATCAAAAACTTAAGAATCACTTATCTGCTGTTTTGTTTCCTTGCTTGTGTGTCGAGCAGTACAGCCGGCAAATCCGAACAATTTCCTCTCGTACAAAGATACAACTGTTCGGTGCAAAAAGAAGCCACCCCGGGTTAGCCGGCTTGCTGACGCCAAGATAAGAACTTAACCGGAACCTACTTTCGTTTTGGGATTTATTTCTAGATCATGCTGAGCATGCCAAGTGTTTTGGTATTTTCGTTTGTTTTGTTGCTTCCATTCAAATCTGATACGAAGAACGTTGAAAACTCGCTTTTGCCTTGTCGAAACTTTTGGATCACGTCCAAATCTGTGTTATGTGTTTGTGTGTGTGTGTGTCGAACGAACAGGCCCGATTGCCCCGAACAGGCATAGCAAACAATCAATTCATTGCTAATGAGTCCGAAAGGGAAACGCGCTACTAACCTATTGCTCGTCATTGTTGCACCACGAAAAAGAGAAAAGCAAGAAAGCTGCATGTTTTAAAGCAGCAACTCCCCCCACCGGCTCTGTGCAGCATCCGCTACGTCGCCACC
>NC_064874.1:29896902-29939402 GCF_943734745.1 Anopheles darlingi | reverse complement strand
TATTTCAAACATTTGCTCGGGGTGCACCTACGAGAGGGAGCCGTAGGATGGGGGTTACAGAGTACGGCATTCGTAGTTTTTGCCGCGGTTTTGCAATTCCGTTTTATAATTTTGTTATCCTCCGTCCGACATCGCACGATTGTGCGCGGTTTTAACGGTCGGCTCAACACACCGATGCTGTAATAAACATGGACTTAATCGTCGTGTTGTGTGCAGCATCAATCGGGATGCATGGCTTAGTTTTTATCGGACCGAGTTTTTATCGGAACGAATAGCACGGACCGATCTACAATGAAACCCGTTGCATATCGTGCGCTAGAAATTCAATTATCAGCAAAGTTGGGCTCGGAATCGCATGCAATTGATTGAGTAATAGGAATATTGAATGGTGTACCGTGGCAAAAACAAAAACGTCATGCGCTGGATGTTTAAACTGCAAATTTCATACTTTGTGCCTTTGGTGGGTCATGGGAAACGGTATTGCAAAGCAAGGATCGTTGCATTACATAATAACCGGGTTTAGGAAGTCATTTGCACCGTTTTACGCGAACTGTAATGATTTTGCTTTAGGGGAAAGACTCATCACAATTTATTGCAAATATTTTATATCGAAGGTAACAAAATACTAACATGGAATCGTGGACATTGAATTCACGCAATTACGTTGGTTTTTAAATCGCCAAACCTATTTTTTACAAGTACGAAGGGCCTAATTTTAGGTATGATATCGATACCTTACCAAGCATGTTTTTACAGATACTACAATTAGTAGTAGTAAGTAGTTATTAAGTAAATTTTTTAAAGAAAGTAATAGTTAAAATTAAAAAGGATAGTAATTAAATAAACAGATTTGCTTTTTAGTAATTAAGCATTCCTAAATTGCATTCAATAAAAATATATAAATACATCAAACATCTTGTGCAATATCTGTAGCATTTTATGAATTCCTGAAATAACCACAAATTAAGAACATTTCCTGTCTCCTGTCACTACCGAAATGTCATCAAAGTGTAGAGATTGATTTAAAATTACCCCAATAACGCATTTATGCCCGACTTTGGTTCATAACCACCGATCGAGCAGCGCCGATGTTCATAACTAAAAAGAAATTATAAAGGTCAAGTTCATGGGTGGCATATCGCAGGTGCCACAACCGATCGGCACGCCGTACACGACGACAGAACCTTGCCCGACCGATAGACCGATCGCAACGAATCGGAAAAAACGAGGGACAAACCACAGAGCACTTTCACTACGACGACGCAACACACGGGACCCGGGGCACGACTCCCCGTCTCTACCGACTTTGCATGCCGGTCACGGGCTATGGCCCGGCGGGTTTCGCGACGCGCTCGCGCTCGTTCCAGCTATTTACCGTACACCACGTACCGCGAATTTGTCGCAGGCCCCAAAAACCAAAGCAACGCTTGCTGCTCCCTGGTAACGATCGGTAACGCGACGAACGCAATCGACGCACCCGGCTCCCGGCGGGTGAGTAATTTATTTCAATTTCTCACTCTCACTATGGTGCTGACGTGACCCGCGAGGGGCGGTGGGGGACAGGCGGATTACGGATTGAATGGTCACCGCAAAATGGTGCGTCTTGTTGTTGGTTGTGGCCTTTGCATTTTTATGTCCCCACCGGGCGATGCTCAATTGCATCGCAATGCGTCCGGTGCGGGAGTCGCACCGAGGAGTTCCCTCCCACTCCGTCACGACGGTATCATCAGTCGTCGTCATCGAAGGGCGACGTTCGATATAAAAGCAGATAGCAACGGGCGGATTGATGTCACTCGTTTGGTTTGGAAGCTCCGTGAATCCCGGAAGTGCGTGTGCCAGTTAACGAAAATATCCGCGACCCGCGACCCCCCCCTACGGTGCAGTGAAGCGATGAAAACCTTTTTGGTGAGTTCTGCTGATTCGAGCCGTCGGTCCGTCCGTTCGTCCGTCCTACCAGTGGGTTAGGGCTGCGTTCTGCAAATCAGAGGCAAAGCCATCAGCCTCCGCGTAGTCACGTGGTCACAGCTTTCAAACTGTGACACTCAAAAGTTGTTTTTCGGAAAGGAAATAGAATCAAATCGCAGCAAACGAACCGAGCAGCGGGAGGAAAAAAAAAAAGAAGCAGGCAAATGGAGCCCTTGGGAGTGAACGCTGAACGTGCAAAGTCCGTCCGTGTGTCCGTGCGTCAGTGTCAGCGTCGTGTGCATCGTGTTATTGGACCCGGCGTTTTTATGCCACCTCCTTTATTACCGTCAGGCCCGGCCAGTCATTCCTTTTAACGCCCCAAATAGAAGACGCCGTGCGCCGTGGCTGGCGACGGGAATTGAAAAACGTGCTGCGGCAGCAGGTTCTTTGCTTGGCACGAGCTAATCACGCGTTCACGCTGGAATAGCAATCGAACGTTATGGAGGAGAGGGGGATGAAGCGAACTCCGTGCTGTCCCCAAGCATCATTTCTAGCAAATTTCTTTCATCGTCGGCGAAATACGATTAACATTTTACTGATGTGCTTCGAAGAGAGCGTCGTCACCAGAGAGCGTGGGGGCTCGGCAAACTAATCGCGATAATTTGGATTTGATGATTGGAAGCATTATTGGAATCTACGGTACGATCCATTTCGGATGAAGTCATAAAGTGGGATCCAGGGGCGATTGAGTTGACCGTGAAATGGCACCACGACGTAAAAATGGTTCTCGATGTCAAATGGAAACGATGTTAAGGAATTGAATTGAAAAAAAACATCAAGTTTAAAGAACTTTTCGATATAACAAAGCTTTAGTCGAGTTTGCATGTTTGGGAATATTCGGATTATTTCGGAAACGTTTTGTTTTCCCGCAAGTATTCTAAACTGTTTCTGGACCTCTAACCGTCAACATCAAGGTCCGGGAGCTCCTCGAACACGCATGCCCCCTCCATGCGCCGTTCGTTATCGAAATGGAAACAGAAATCAAACCGAGAATCAACGCAGTTGCATCAACATGAATAAATAAGCGAGCAAACAAACAAACGAGCATAAAACATAGAAAACCGGCAACCGTGCCTGGTCAGACCGGAGCGACCGGAGTCTCGGGTGGAAGCGCGATAGGAACTGCGTACACACACACACCCATGGCCAGTGACGACGCCGACAACAACAACAGGAGCAACACAAAAAAATGGTCCAAAACATTCGAATCGAATTCGAGCGCGCAACACGACGGAATCAATTTCTAATTCCCGGCAATTGGCCAGGGGGTGGTGGCGAATGGGAGGTGAGGCCTACACGGTGATCGGAGCTCACGGTGTTTGGTCATTTAGGGCACGCTTCCTCGATCCCCATTCCCCGGTGAGCCCGGGATTGGTGAGTGACGAGAGATGGTCTGTGTTTATCGAAAAACATCATCATCCCCTGCTCGGCAGCTCGGTGGGGTTTTTGAGGGTGGTGGTCACGCCGATTCCGTCCGTTCGGACGGAACGGAACGGAATCTCGACCACGCACGGCCACGACCAGGCGCGCTTCGATGCGCTTTCGTCGTCGTCGTTGTCGTCGTCGATGAGCGCAACCGGACACAGCATGCCATGGCGCCACCGATACTAGGACACACACGCGCGCTCACACACACATCGACTCGTGACCTGAGCACCCACAGGACAGGATGCTGTTGGCCTTCGAAAACGTTGCAGTTGCGCTGGCGTGGGGTGGTAATCGTTTAAATCGGATCATTTTCATATAGATGAGGAACGGCTGTCGCGCCCTCGTCCTGGCTGTTGATGCTGGCACCGATGGACCGATGTGATGTGGTCTTCTGTAGCCACAGCACTCCATGCGCGCGTGTGTGTGTCTGTCTGTGGTCGAGTGAGGGAAGGAGGCAGAGGAAAAGAGAGAAATCGGGACGCAGAACGGATTGCTGCCTGTGGGTGCGTGATTGATGTGCCGATGCCGATGATCCTTTGCCTTGGCCGGCCGGCCGGCTCGGTGGCCGGAGCCAAATGCTTTTTATATGTAAATATGATGGCCATGATGTGTGAATAAAATGCACGATGGCCACGGTGGCAAGGACAAACAACATGTGGAATGTGGTCGTCGGTCCAGTCCCGGTCCTTATCGCGAGCATGTTACGCCGGAGGGGACGACGACCGCCGTTATGTTTTGTTCCAAAAACGGAAACACTTCTTCTTGGGGATACATTTAGATGTCCTTGCACGGTTTGGCGTTGCAATTTTCTCAATTACTTATCGATTCATCGTCGTCGCCGTCGCCATTTTAACTGTTCCGTGGTACTCGAACCAGCAAGTCACCAGGCATCGAGCAAAAAACCAAGCGACTTGGCTAACTGGTTGGCTGGTGCGGTTTTTCAGTCCAGTTCCAGCCCGTCCCTTTTTACTGTGACAGCAGGAATAAATCAAGCAATCGGAAATCCATTTGTGGTTGCGCCAAAAACCTTATGCTTCCGGCCGGGCTGGGATCTTTGGCGATTGATCATGCTCCACCGAAAGTCAAAGCCTGCGAGTGGCGAGGATTTATGGATCGGGGAGAGTCTTTAGCCTGTGGAACGGCGATAGAATGAATATCTTTTACTGCGAGCAAATATTCAATCGACAAAAAAAAATGGGTTCAACGCTTTACGTAAGCAATGCTGCTGTCGCGGGCACCGCGGGTATCACATGCTGCGAAGGTAAATATTGAACCAGCATTGATTGCAACTTCGTAATGAGATTGATGGAATGAGAGATTGCTCCCTTTCTGGCAGGCGGGTGATTAATTATGCTCTACGAATTACTTTTCTCCTCGCGTAATGACTGTGTCGCTCTGTTAATGATGCTGATGCAGTTGATCGTTTCGTCTGTTTGAAAGTCTCCCTGAACGATGCTATCGATGGTGCTGCACTGTAATATAATACTTTTTTTTTTCTGAGAAGTAAAAGTAATGAGCGAAACCACACTAGTAGTTTGCAAGCGGCGCGTTCTCTTCGCAGCTAACGAAGCGCTGTCATCAACCGTCGACATCAGATTCACATCGCGTTCTGATGCCTGACGGTTACTCTTTATATTATTTTTTTTGCTCAAATCGCTCGCTATAGATCGAAGACGATCGCTACTGAACACAGTAGGGTGAATTGAGGGTTGGGTGGGTTGGCTTCCGATTGACTCATCAACTTTTGATTGCAACCGCAATCAGAGCCCCGCACCGCTGCGCAAATGGCAATGGTTGGCGAAGGAAAATGTAGCTTCATAACTAAATTTGCGGGTAGAAATTGCAGCAAAACGAAAACAAATTTGCAAGGTGGTCATTGTGCCTGGCAGGGGTTTGTTCAACTTTTAAAATGTCTTCGGTGGCGGAGGCGCTTCGTTTTGACCCCTTTTTTCCATTTGAACCCACGACCCCCCAAAGCAAACTTCAAACGGATGAATGTTTTCCCAATCATCATTAGAAGTAGATTAGAGTTTGACAGAAAAGACATCAGGAGACAGTAGATGGTGTAGTATAGGAGGAGAGAGTAAGAAAGAGTGTGAGAGAGAGACAAAAAAACCGTTGATTAAATGTAGTAGATGCTTGGAGTGGGCCCCCGTTTTTTTTTCGTTCAAACCAAATGGTGCACGTGTCCACCCCGTGGTCCTAAGTCAACAGCTGCATCGCACGGTGTCTCGCGTGCCTCTCTGATAACCCGTGTGCCGGTACTATCATAAAAACATCCAATTGTTTCATTTCGCCATTCCACCACCGGAACAAAAAAATACAGACACACATTGACACTGGAGACTGGATGGGAGACCTTTCGCGGAACTGTGTCAACGACTATCTGGCCCCGGGCTCCGGCGTTCTCGAAACCACAAGCGGCTACCATCCCCCGGCCGGTGAGATGTTTGTCACCGATGCGGCTGCGGACAGACAATTATAAGCGTACGGCTCGGTAACCAATTTGGTCAACCGTGACCAACCAACCAGATCCGGCCAGGATGGGTTGAGCGGTCGGGAATGTCATTAAAATTTCACGCCTTCACACATTCACACGCACACGCACACGTACGGGGGAATCGGATGGAGGACGAAGGATTGTTGTTTTCCTCGTTCTTCGTGGGTTTTTTTTTATTTGTTGTTTTTTGCTTGCTTGGATTCTCTTCTCCACGTATCCATTGTTTCCGACGGTCTGGCCGGTCACGCACAGATCCGATGGGCAGGATATGTATGGCGGCCGAAATTAAGGGATCTGTCGGCCGACAGTTCCACTCGAAATGGACCGCTATTGGAGTGGTGAGTGTGTGTGTGTGTGTGTGTGTGTGGGATCAGCCATGCGGTTCAGGCATCAGATAAACTCCGGGTTAACCCAGAGGTCCCCCGGTTACCAGCGAGTACTGGATAGAGGAGATGGTTAACCGTTTACCAAGAACGCTCTTTTACTCTGTAACTCGTAATTGGTTCAAAGCTTGTTGATGTTGTTTGCAACCAATTTGCGATCGATGTTCTTCGATTATGTCGCTGAGTTAAGGTACCAGGAATCGGGTCTTTTGTCGCACAAATTGGATTCAAACTTAAACGGAACTAGTCAGCCAGTAAGTGGACAACACAGTGACCATAAATAGTTTGTAAGATTCTATTTTCGTCAAGTTTGTTTGCACGGGAACAAGAGGATAAAGATGATCGTTAACTAACTTTCAAGACAACCTCTCTCGACAAATACTTTACTGTTCCTCAGTTATTCATGCTTTCCATGGCCAAGGCAAAACAGTGCAGACAGACCTTGCGCTGCTTGTTAAACGCTCTCTCGGCCCAAAGTGAGGACGTACTCTTATCCAACACATCATCGTGCTCTGTAACAGGCAACCTGTGGTCACGCATTCACTATCCTGAGCTTGTCCTGAAAGCCATCAGTGCTTTACACTTCAAGTGGTCTGTCTCAACGGCTTGACACTTCGGAGCACTACCGCGGACACTAAGCGCGGATGAGATTTATGCTACTACGCTTCCAGCCTCTTCCATCTCGACCGCATTTATTGTTCGCGAAAGCATCAGCATCCGACCGGGAAGAAAAGCGAGCGAAAGTTTTTTTTCCTCTCCCCCTCCCACGAACATCAAGGCGTGAAACGTGCCCCTTGCCTTCGGTGCCACGGATGGAGTGACAGCGAGCGCCCGGCCCGGTTGTTTCGCTTTCTTCGGTTCGCGCCTATACTGTTGGGACGTTGGAGTGCCGCGGTGGGTAATAAATTTCATTTCGGAAAACCATTTTTCCACCCATCGAGCCCGACACGCGCCGGGGTGCCATTGTTACGACGGTGACGGGGCGGCAAACCAATCAATTGAAGCAGCTCCCTCCGTTCCCGTTCCTCTGTCCTGTTTCCTGGGCGCAAAGTTGGTTAACAGCGGGGACGGGATTAAATCCTGAAACGCTGATCGTAGCAGCCTCGGCGTGTTGTTCCCTTTTCCCGGTTTGCCCACGGTTTGCCCATCAATCCAAGACGGCGCTGGTGGACGAACCGTGCAGCCATTTTTCTTTTCCGGCAGACACATTTAAATAAATATCGAACACCGTTCCTTTTCGCGGAGATTCCAAAGGTCACGGTGGGATAAGACGCGCCGGAACCGAAGAACGGGGCTGGCAAACTTCCGGCCATTTTTCTTCGCCTTCCCTTTCGGGGGTGGGGGTATGCTTCGCCCACGTGGCAGCGCGGCTCATCTTTGCTTCGGATTCGCCAAAGTCCGAAGCTTCGCCTCCCATTTGCATGGGTTCTGGGTCCAGGTCCAGGGGGGGACGGTAAATAAAGGCCGGATACCCAAAGCGTAGCCTCATTTCCGGGAAGCTTTCAGCTCGATCAAACACTCCCACCGCGGGTGTTCCTGGTTTTCCTTTTGTGGGGATCTGCTTTATGCGCCCGATTCGGCTGAAAATCAACCGATTGAAAGTGACAATTTCGTTACAGTCACTGATTAGTAGCAAAGGTAGCCGGGTAAGAGGGAAATGAAAGGATTTTCACAGGGGATTTGGATCGGATTTGGTCGGACGGGACCGGAACCGTGGCTCTATCGGGCTATCGAAAGCACCGAGGATTAAGAGGTGAACAGGAGAAGCCGGAAAGCCGAAGCCATGCCCGTGCCGACGATCGATCGATAATTTTTTTTTTGCTTTTCTTTCCACCGTTGTGAACTTTTGCTTTTTCAAAACAAAAATCGCCTTTCGTCCTTTTCCCGCCTCCTCAATATGGTCTGGCTGTGTGAATGGCGAGTATTTTATGACTCTCCGGACCCGCCACACCACACGCCACCGTTCGGCTTTTGGTGACACATTTCCGCGCCGCAATTATGTGCCTCGAGTTTACTGTCGACTTTAATTTTTATGGTCCTTTCAATTTTGCCCTTTTTCGGTGTCTTTATGTTCGGGGGTCTTTCGGCGGAGCAGTACCCATCGACAGGACTTGGTCGCCGTCGGTTGCTTCAGTATTTTGCGCCAAAACGATGGAGGAGAGGTCGGAATGGGATTAATGTGCTGCGTTTAATTCGGTGTAAATTACTAAACAGAAGCTAGCAAGTACATTTGTTTCAGTGTTTAATTTCCACTCGAGAAACAAACAGCCGTAATCCAGCTTCGAAGCAAACGTTCGTGCTGTTGCTTAAAAGAGTTGATGAATGATAAACCTTGTTTTTCGGATGCTTTTCGTCGGAAGAATTCTTTGTAAATTTCATTCTATGATTGTATTCCTTATATTTAATCAGAAGGATACATCAATAATCTGTTATTGAAAGGATTTTGTTTAAATTTGTAGAAAACTTAGTTAGTATTGTAACTATTGTCATTTCTCTTAATTTGATCAAATGAAACGCACCGCTACTCAATCGACAACCAGGAAACAATAGTTACGGTAATCCATGAGTGATTATCAAATCGCCAACTATTTTGTCCGTCCAAAATTATGCACCCAAACGGTGGAACTTGGGTTCCGTGAGCTGCTCTACCGTTTGTGGGGAACTCCCGCAAAAAGTCCATCACTTTATCTCGATAATTCCATTTAGCGCCAAATCAATGGAAACTAATGTGAAGCGAAACGCGTTGGCGGGGGAAGGCGAAGCAAATTTCGAAACTTCCGGTACGTTGCAACGCGAACAGGGATTAAATTACCATCGGCACCAGCCAGCGGCAACGGCTGGCTAATGATGCACCAACGTCAGAAAACAACCGCCACGGAAGTGCACCAACAATGTGCCAACAATTCGCCACCCCCCGTGGACTGCAAATCTCCATTTTGCTGCCACGCCACGCGCGCTCGTGTGTTGTGTTCCTTTCGCTGGCCACGCGAATGCATTAATCCAGCCCGCGGCCCGCAGCCAACCGGACAATGACAACATAACCGAGACACACGACACGTAATATCGCGACCGCGACGGTACCTCGTCCGGACAACAACGAACGAACACAAAAGTGCATCCGAGCGATCGGGGTGGATGTTGCACCGATGGAAAGGCGGACCCCCCCCCCCCCCCCAACCGGTCGCGGATGCTACGATCCGCCACTTGCATTTCAAATCAAGCCGCACGTTCCACTCCTCGACAACAACAACACACTCTGTTGCAATAATGCGAAACGATTTTACAATGGATCGTCCGGACCGGGACACCAGAGGCAGGCAGTCAGATGGTGGGGGGGGGGGGGGGGTATTGGACGGTTTACGGTTTTGTGATGATGGCCGAAAAACCTCCCGGCGTCGTGGCCACCAACGACGTCGATGGCAACGGGATATCGGTCGGACACGATCGTCACCGGGCGCATTAATTGGGTTCGCTTATCGATGGGATGCAGCCCGGCACCAGTGTTGGGCTAGTGGGCTGTACTGGTCTGGAAGCTAGCTAGCAGGAAGCTTCAAACGCTTCAGATTGGCAACTGGAAGTGGCGTCTGACCGAAGCATCGCCATCGTCATCGTCGGTAAACAGTGCATAATGCAAATTTCCCAAAAAGCCACCCCGCTAACGGCGGCTGTAGCTGTAGGGCTGCCATGTTGGGCGCCATGTTTTTGCTATCTTTTTGTGGATTGTAGCAGCGAGTCCCACGAGCGTTCTCACTGCGAGTGTGTGTGTGGGACAGGTCTTTGTCGATTAAAACAAAATGGAACCGCACGGTGCAGATTGGGAGGGGGATTTTGTGCAGGGAGCTGGAGTCCCGGAGGAATGACGGCATACAACCGAAACTGACAGGTGTTTTACTGAGAAGCGCACATCGCACAGACCCCGGGTTGGGTCAGGGGTTTCGTGGTGCGCATTACGCGTGGAAAACACATACTAAATGTAGAGACCGAGAGAGAGGTGAGGTGATCCGGAAGATAGCTCCCCGGGATGGCTTCGTTATCGGATGTAGCTTGTCGGATGTATCGCCTGGTGACACAGGTATAGAGAAGCGGTTTCCACTGCGAACGGAACTGATGGCGGAGGGTACATTTGACGTTGGTACCGAGAATGCTTCAATGTTTCGCCATTTTGTCGTGGTAAACAGTGACAGGCAGCCAGGCGGATACTCGACGCTCGTTGACATTAATTCGTTTTTCGTGCATTCTTCTGCACTGTTGATAGATCGATCTTTACCGCGTGGTGGCTACCCCCCCAAGCGAATACAGCGAGCTCACAAAGATAGTAAACAAATGGAAACTAATTGCAAGTGAATCGTTGGAGGAGGAGAAAGCCTCCCACAGACGTTCATTTTATCCATCAGATTGTGCTCAATAAGATGATCGTTAGTGGACTCATCCGGGAAATCCGGATAGATCCACGGATTTTGACTGATTTGGATTTTGTTTGACTTCGATTCTTTTGTTCTACTACGCGAACTGAACGTCTATGTGTTAGGCGTGCAGACAACGCATGACATACTACGAGTATGAAGGTTAAAATGAACGTCTATTGGAGTTATGAATCTGTCTAACAAAGTAAAATGTAAACAAACTAAAGTAAATGATACCGAAAAGGGTAAAACATGTGAACTAATCTGGAACAAATGATTTCACAACGCAGCTCGCCGAACCGTGAATTATGGTTCGCGAAACACAGTTCCACTCGAAACCATCCACTCGGCTCAGGAACGCATTCCATTGTTAGGAGCTTCACGCACTGACGCTTCTTTTGTTCTTTCGCCCTTCCTTCGTCCTGTTTGCCCCACAGATCCTGTTCGCGTGCGGCGTCTGCTGCGTACTCGCTAGACCGGAACCGGAACCACCGCGTGGTCGCATCGTGACGCCCGCCAAGCAGCAGCAACTGCCACAGTACGAGTACGGTGCCCCGAAGCCCGAGTATGGTGCGCCGCCGGCGGAAGAGTACGGTCCACCGGTCGCTCCGCCGACCGTTTACGGACCGCCAGCCCACGAGTACGGACCACCGCCGAAGCTGATCACCAAGAATGTGTACGTCCACGTGCCACCGGAGGAACCGACCGAGATCATCCACAGTCCGGTGCTGCAGGCGCCCATCCCGAAGAAGCACTATAAGATCATCTTCATCAAGGCACCGGCCCCACCGGCACCGATCAAGCAGGTGATACCACCGCAGCCACAGGACGAGCATAAGACGCTCGTGTACGTGCTGGTGAAGAAACCGGAAGATCCGGCCCCGATCGAGATCCCGGTGCAGGAAACCACCGAACCGAACAAACCGGAAGTGTACTTCATCAAATACAAGCAGAACGAGAAGGAACCACCGAAGCAGTACGGACCGCCGCCACCGGCCCCGAGCTACGGACCACCGTCCGGGCCCGCCCGGTACCAGAAGTTCTAGGTACCAGAAGGTTCACTCATTTAGGTGTGTTTGTGAGGGTGAGCGCTGCTGTGGCTATGGCCCCTTTGTTACTTATTGTTGTTAGCGAGCTAAGACCTTTTTACTGTAAACATGATTTTGAATAAGGTGTTGTTTCATCTTGCGCGGTTTTATGACGAAACATTCTCACAATGCTCTCTCTCGAACCCTTTTCCTGGGGGGCTATGGAAAGGGCGAGAGAGAGAGAGAGAAGGGACGGAGGGCTGTGGTTCACGTTCCAGAACGAGATCGATTCGGGGTGGAAGGGAGTTTTGAATGAAATAAATATCTCATCTTTCGCTCTCTTGTATCTACTGACAGCATCCCTTACACTCAATTAGACATCCGACATCTGCGGTTGCCTTCGATCCGATTGTACGACTCCCATTCATTGACATGTTCGACATGGTCCTTCCATTTCCAGCACCCTTACACACCGAGGAAAATCCCACAGATACCAGCTTTCACCCTTAACACACGGTCGGTCGTCCATCACACACGCATTATGTTGCTCAAATCCCCACAGAGTCCGAGAAGGGTGAAAGAGAGTGATTTGTGCCGTACTGGGATTGTTTGTATTCTATTACACTCATGGTGGGGCCCGTTGACTGTCCCACTGTCCCACTGTCCCCTGACCGGTAATATCAACGGAACGACATTACTCGACAACACGCGCTGAACGCAGGGAAAAGGGATCGTCCTTTCAAGGGCAATGTATCGAAGCAGGCCACGGTAGGAAAACTAAAAAAACAAGAAGAAGGAAACTACTCGGTAAATATTGACCTTCTATCTACTTCAAGTTCCCTTGCCAGGAATGAAGACACTCGCGCCCTGGCTACACCTGGATAAATGGTATGCGCCCGACAACAGTCAGATGGTGTCGATGGGGTCCGTTACGGGCGCCGCAGCGAAGGAACACAAATACACAAAAAGAAAACCTACATTAGTGTGTCGATCACACGGATTCCCGTGATAAGGAGAAACGATTTGTTGAGTGCAAATAGAGCGTAATAGGATTTCACCCTTCATTCCTCGTATTCCTCCTTTATGGAGCGTCTGCTTGTGGTGTGTGTGTGTGTGTCTGTTTGTCTGGTTCTTGCTAGTTGGAGCAAGAAGGCAATACAAAAAAAGGAAGAGAGTAATAAAAAAGGTGAAATAACTCGTCCGAGAGTATCTCATGCCGTCATCGCTTCATGCATGCGAGATTACACGGCCATCGAGTAGTATCAGAGCGGGCTCTGTGGGAGTGTCACGAGGTCGAATTTCGCCCAAAATAAGGTTATGTTTACTTCCTCGGAACCGGTCAGGAATTTCTCATTTCGACACACGTGGCTCACAGGAAACGCGCGAGAAAAAAACGCAGATGACAACGACATCGACATGATATAAGCGGGAAGGATTTCTCGTTGTGCTGTTTGTAGTAGGTGAACGTTTAGAGAGCTATGCAAAATTAAAAAAGTTTTTTGTACTTGTGTCAAGTAGTAGTGAACGAGTGATTACTAGAATTTTCTTGTAGATGAAGTATTAGTAATCTCAAGTCATAAAATCATTTAATTGATTCTATGACTACTATTTATTAATATCGTACCTTTTACTTATGTTTCATAAACGGCTGACCCGAAAAAACCTTAGTTTTGACGCTATAAACCTCAGTTTAAACCAGAAAATGTTCTTTAGATAAAACTAGCATGACCCAGCGTGCGTCGCTACGCTTAAAAGAGGATGGTTATTTGAAATTAGATGTTTTTTGAGTTGTTGCTTTGTGTGTGATGATTGTTGTTAATATTTGCTGAGGATTTTACATTGGTTACATGAACACCAACCATGGTTCTGAGCTTATTTTTGAATTTCATGGAATGGCCAGCGAGGAGAATTACTAAACTATCATCAGCATTTAATACTTGGCTGAAACGCTTCTGTTTTGTGCGCAAAGGATCGGCAGGGCTCGAGCTCAGATTTCTTTTCTTTGAGATTTGGGTGCTATGCCTTCGGAAGGGAGTCACCTCGTTTTTAGAAGACTTTTGGCGTCGCAAAGAATTTAACCGAAAAGAGGAATTTTCTCTTCAGATTGCCCTTTATTCGCAAATACCCTGCCCTTTTACACCCCGGATCGGCCGGTGTCCCTCTTCGGAGCATAAATCCCATAACGGCTCATTTCTCCCATAACTGTGTTGAGCTCCTAATGCTACCACCTGGAGTTAGGACCCCGCGCAAAAGCCCTCATGGAAATGTTAATGAGGTGTTAGTAATGTGTGTGTGTACATTTTGAATTTTTATACATAATTTTTTTATCTTTGATGAAATTTCGAAAATTCGAATTGTGTATATTGCCCCAGTATGCTTAAACCGGTTTTAGCTAAGCCTTCTAGGATAAAATTCTCATCAATTAAATTAATTCGCGCTGTCAACGCTCCCTGGCGCTCAGTATTGCAACTACTATTCGGTGATTTAGTGGATTTTCAAAAAATCATTAAAAAATAACTGTTTGAGCTAGGGCTATGAAAATTTGAGAGTATTAGTTTTTTTGTATGAAAAATCTAAGAAAAATATCAAATCAAAGGTTAACAGAAAGTTACGGAAAATAATTTTTCTATTTTTTGAATAACTTAAGTAATGAGAATGAAATATAGTTTACATCCGATTCTGATACCTACAGAAGATACACACAAAGTTTGGTTTGAATCGGTTCAGCCGTTTCGGAGGAGTTTGGACACAAAAAAATGTGACACGAGATTTTTATATATATAGATGGGTAGCGACGAGCATATTAAAATGAAATATTTTAAAACGTTTCTTCTTTTTTTAGTCCAGCTGGAAACGTTATATCCCGCAACGCGCAAACCGCCAAAACAGTAGACGGTTCCTTCACTCAACTTTGACGATAATTGTTCATTAACCAGGGCAATTATCAACCAGTCAAGACGGGATTAACGCTCCGCGCCAGATCATGATGGACGTTAAATCATTATCAAACCGGTAGGAAATGGAAGGTCATTACGAACCGGATAAAAAATGGTCTCCGGACGGTGGCCACCAGGAAAAGCACTATCCAGGCAGCGCTAGGAAGCAGCGCCCTCGGTTTCACCGGAATCCGGACCAATAGAGAGAGAGACCGGAGACTATTAATTACCGTGGAATTATGCTCGGTTGTATAAAGCAATGCCATAAATAAAAAAAGCGTCGTTGTCGTCCGACGGTGTGGTTCCCACGGTTGTTCCCAAGGTGGCAAGTGCCGGCGCACCAGGTATCGTCGTACGTACTCACCGTCATACTGTTTAGCAGGAACGTTATCGTGGCGCCCGGCTTCGATGGTGGTGTCGAGCAGTTAGCCCTTAGTATATCACCCGGGTCGTACTTCGTGTGCTCGGTCCACAGTGTCGGCGGTGAGTGGGGCAGCTCTGGAAAGGAAGAACCAAACGGAAAAAAATCGTTAGAACACACTCACACACAGGTTTTAGTACAGCAGGTGTTTAGAACAACAACAATCCAGGGCTGCACGCCATCACCCAGGGCAACGGTGGCTTGTTTGGGGCGCATAACAAACGTGTCTCGTCGTGTCGAAGGTGAAGTAGGCGTGCAGCCGTTTACGACAGACCGTTACTCTCCAGTATCGTCGGAGCGTGCTGAATGGACGTGCCCCAGTCGTAGTCCCGGATGGCGAAGATGGTGCTACTACAGGAAATCTACTGTCCGGAGCAGATCGTAATACCGGAAAATTTTCATCTCACACTCAAGCAGTACGCCAAGGGTAAGCGAACCGCCAGCCGTCGGCGACGGGAGGAAATGCACCAGCCACCTTCCCCTCCTCCTCGCCCTCTACCACTACCAACTCTCTCCACTGCCGGTGGTTTTCCCATTTCATAGCCGTCATTCGAACGCAACCGTTTGATTTATTGCGCTGGTCCGCCGCCTACTTCCGATGTCTGGCGCTGAGTGTACCGCCACCGGTCAAGATCCGTTACGAACCGGTTGCGCGTCACGGTGCCTTCACTGCCGGTGCGCTGCGTGTACTAATCGATCAGGTAATTATCCCGGTAACTCTCGCGTGGAAAGTTGCTCTTTAGTGTCGACGGTGGACGGTTGCGGTGCTTGAGCGATGATGTTATTCCCCCCCGGGAGGAACAGAGAAGACCATAAGCAGAACATAAGCACTGACCGGCGATGCATTATGGCGAAGCCCCAGCGCCTTTTTGCGCCTCATTAATGCATGCGTTACGCACTGCGCAATGCTCCGCGGACCGAATTGTTAATTAATCGATCTGGTAGCCCACGACGTGTGATATCTGGCAAACTCTCTGAACAACTTTTGCACCGCTCCTCCACCGTGCTGGAACGATCGTGTTCTCGTACACAATGGCTACTCGATCAATTTGTCAGCATCTCGATTCGCTTCATTTCGGGTGTGTTGCCTCCGTTTCCTCACTGGCCAACTGTGGTATGGCAAAAGACCATAGCACTCCACCGCAATCGAGTAACCTCTGAAGTGGTCCATCGTTTGCCTCCCCTCCCCGGGGAGGGGAGGACGCCTTCTTGCCGAAAACCGCTTCGGACATTCTAAATCACACAACACAACGGCTGATTAAGTTTCCATTCTACCGAAGTCGGTCGTTCTGGTCGGTTCCGGTGGCTCACGGTAAAGTGGCATTGGTTGACCACCCATAAGACCACCGCAAGAGACCGGTAGGAGGAAGAGGGAGACCGACACACAGACCGACAGATCTTACGTTACTGCAGCCACAGTGAGCTTGCGGCAAGGAAGATGCAAAACTAGTTCTCGAGGATGATGCTAGACGTAGACGACCGGTCGTGTTGGCCAGTAATGGTTTGTCGTACATCGTCTGCCGTCTCCTGCCTGGCCTCGGTCCTGCTAGCTGCAACCTGTGTCCGTTTGCTGAGCGCAGGCAAGTTTCATTTTATTCGTTTTCTTATATATTGCTTCTGTCTTCCCTCGGCAGCTCGGCAAAGGCTACTACGTGCAGAAAAAGATACTGCTGGAGAAGTGGGAAGGTTTATGTCTGCCGGAAGTAAGAAACTGTGTTTTGTTTTCCATTTTTTCCCACCCTCTCCTTCCTCTTGTTCCCCAAACCCCCCGAAACTACCTTCTGCGAGAGAACTTAACTGTTCACCGTTGCTCTGCATCCCTATACATTGCTATGTTTAACATTGTGCTTTTGGAACTCTGGACGCCCTTCCTGCCTGTCCTTCCATCCCCGACTACGATGACGATGCGGACATGGTCCGGGAACGCGGTACGTCGGCACACAGGAAGACTTATTGAATGTCCTGTCGTTGGTGCGCATGCTGAATTGGTCCCAGCTACACTGGTTAAAGATTGTTGGCGTGTTCATCGGTCTTCTGAGCAAGGTAAGCGTAGAGGGGGTGACCGTGCGGTCGGGCGTGGGTTTGGGGCGCTCTGTCCCTTAATGGTACCGATGACACTCCATTACCTACCGAGCAACACTGAACACACTGCTCGGTTCTCTTCCGTCTTCCGTGCATCTCGGGATACAGAAACTGAGCTCAACCGCAGAAATGATCTGTGAGATGTTAACCGAAGATCCGGACGGTGGTGCGGCATCCGTACCGCTTTGGATGTTCCGTGAGTGCTTCGTTGTCGTGGCCGATTTGGACTGTGGTACCGTGCAATCGTTCATCAACGGACGGAAGGTTCTGTAAGTCAATCTTTGGGTCCGGCGGTGGAGATGTACTGTTTCTAACATTGTTACTCCGATTGTCTTGTTTACTTGTCCTCAGCGATGAAGATACTGGTGCCCTGGAGGAGGAACAGCTACCACCGGCACTGCCCAAAGTGTTGTCAACAATTTCATTTAAAAATGCCATCATCGACAAGTATCGTACCATGGTCGAGGTGAGGCAGAATGAAACATGATCCTTTCGGAATGTTGCCTCGCCGTGATGTAAACGATGTTTGTTCGTATCTTTCAGCAGCAGGGGCAGCAGCAGCACGGCAGCGAGGTGTATTCCGGTTCGGAAAGCGACGAGAATGGTCATCTCAGTGCCGTGCCGTCGAGGTTGGAATCGGATTTTAAGTTCTTTGGCGACGACTCGAACGTTTACGAGGTGCTGCGGAGCTCTCCCGACTTTGCCGGTGTGCTGCAGCTACTGAGAAAGCTGCACAAAGTGGGCCCCGAGGCGTGTCTCAGCCAGACCAGTCTGACCGAGGCCCAGCTCGCCCGAACCCGCGAACGCTCCCGGCAGATCGAGGAGCTGAAGCCAACGGTCAGCCTGGAGGAGTACCGACGGTTGAAGGAGCAGGAACGGTTGGAGCTACTGAAGGAGATGGGACCACCGTGGTTGCTGCTGTATCTGTTCTCCCGGGACTGCTGCAAGGAGAAATCGTTCAATTACGTCGAAAAATCGGAGCTCGCCGAAGCAGAAGAATCGGCTTCCGCGTACTCGCCCGAAAGTGGCTCCGACGACGAGGGTGGCCTAGGCGTCGGGCTGGGTGGAGGACCCCTAGGAGGTCAGCAACGGCGCAAATCAAGCTACTCGATGCCGGCCACCATGCGGGCAAGGTTGAGCGTCAGTTCGCACTCGGCCGCCATCATCTCGAACGAGATACTCTCCAAAATCGTGTGCAGCATCGACCAGGCCATCGAGGATGGTGAGTGCGAGCTGGCGCTTGGCTCGATTTCCAGCTTCCTGGAGCGGAAGTGCACCAGCGAGGAGTTCATTGCGCCCGCAGACCACGAGAAGCTACAATCCTTTCTGCAGGAGGCCGAACAGCGGGAGCTGGCCGTGAAGGATCTGAACGAGCTGTACAATTTCTTCGTCAGCGAAAGCTTCAAGAGCGGACTGCAAGAGGGCCGGCCGGCCGAGAACACGAAGGAGATATTCCACATCTTTGGCGAGAGCGGTATCGAGGTCGATGCGAATCTGCTCGAAGCGAAAATATCGGACAATATGATACTGGGCCTGGTCGCACCGGAAGTGGCACCCGGGGACGAGCAACCGACCGAACCGAAGCCGGTGACCACATCGGACGCCGGACATGAACAGGAGGAGGAGGAGGAGGCTGCTATCGTTGAGCAGTTCGTTCCTGCGCTGCTACTACCGGATCCGGCCGGATCGACCGAGACGCCGATCGAGCCAGCGGAGAGCCAGGGCGAAGAGGCCACTCAAACCGAACCGATCGAAATCGCCTGTTTGCAGCGTAACCGGAATCTGCCGAAGGTGGCGCGAAAGGAGGAGTGCATTGCGTACAAGTGTAAACTTTCGGCCATGCCGGGCATCGGGCCACCGCTGAGCGCCGAGGTCCGAGATGCATTCCTCGACCATCTATCGGTGCGTGGGGCGGACCAGCAGGGGTTGATCTATCCACGCAATTTCCGGGAGCCGTCCTGTCCCAAAATTGATTGAACGACAGCAGGCACCAAGGGGGGGGGGGGGGGGGGCGTTTGGGTGGGCAGTAACGTGAACGCGGTGGCTAGAGGCCGTCGCCATCAGCCCTTTGAGCAAAAGAGAGTTTTGGGCGTGTGCCTGTCTCTCTCTCCCTGTGTGTGTATGTGTGTTTTGGCATGTTGAATCATCATTTATCAAAAGCGTATCTATTATGCAGCGCGCATTATCTCCCAGGACATCGTTATTCATTTTGAGCTTGGTTTGGTTTCGGTTGGCGGTTTCGGCCTCTGTCGACGACGCCCGTTCGACGCTTCTCCATCGCCAACCATCTTGCTCCCACCGATGAAAGAAGAACCGGGCGTACCATGTGAACGGGCCGGGGCTCGCGACCACGAGGAAAAAGGAGTCTCGCACAGCAGGAATCCAATCAAATCCTGACCAAAGGGACGCGAGCAAATGCATGCCGGCGGCGATTCGGTCCTCGCGGAACACGAAATACGGAACCACATTTATCACATCATTATTCACATGTAAATGACGTTTTCCATTTCACCAACACGAGAGCAGGAGCAGCAGAAGGTTGCGAATGGTCGGAGCAGGTCGGTTCGTATCAGGATACGGAGCTCCCCCTTCTGCCGCCGGTGATGAATGAAGCGCCCTGGCCAGCCTTTTACGCGTCCGTTGAGGATTGCAGAGCTTTGGGTTTCGCTAGAGGGTTCTGTTCGATTTGTTTATTTAGCGAATGGGACGGGGTCATATTTGTTTACTACTTCGTTACGTTACCGCAAAACGAGCCTCCCGGAGAAAGGGACAACAGTGTGGATTTCCGGCATCGAGAAGCTCTGGATGCAGCAACCAAATCGAAACCAACAAATATTGATTCTTTTCCAGCAGCATGTAGTCGCTACCGGAATACCCTCAGCGCACAAACAGTGCTCTCTGTCTGTTGTACCAGGAAAAGAATGAATTTAAAACGTGTTAACGTGAATGCTTACTCGCGTTAAGCGAAGGAAGCAAAATGGACGTACCGAGTACTACGATGGCGTGGTCGGCACCATGGATTTAATGTGCGAACCAGAATCTAGAAAAGATTTAAATTATGTCCGCTAAGCAGAAGCCACAGTAGGAGCAGGAGGCAGCGGCGGCGGGCTTGTAGCAGAAAACAATAGTTGGCGCGTATAGCATCGGAGCGGCATTGTGCGTTACACAAGGATATAACTTTTTAACCTCACAAAGGCACCATTTAAATTAACCTAACAATAGGACCGGCTGAACATGGAGAAGACACTGGCTTTTGTGCATGGGATGGCATCGTACAATGGGCGAAAAAAGAATTATCATTCCAGCGTACCAGTGTAGGGATGGCGCACAGGAACTGCGGGAGGTGGTATTGGGGGCAGCGACGTTCGCAGCTCTCGTAGAACAGGAGAAATGTAGCATCTAATTGGGTGGAAGTTATGATGTCGATAAGCATCGTGGCGCGCAACACACGAAAAACCCCGGCGAAAGCCGACCGACCGACCGTCCGTCCGTCTGTCCACCCCACCGCGTACCGGCTTATGCAGGCCGGAACGGAAGTGAGATACAGGGAAACTTTTCTTTGATAAATGGTGTATTTCATAGCGTTTTTTTTTTTACAGGATAACAGAGAGAATAAAAAGTTTTCGAAACAAATCAAACCGCGGTCCCCGGTTGGCCGAGAAAGATGGGAATGTAGTGGTCCATTCTGGTGCGATATTTCTGGGCGATGCACTCGGCAATCCAGAGGATGTTGCGGTGCTCCTGTTCGCGCAACCGAAGGTAGGAGTAGAAGACACCGAAGTGGAACTGCTGCATCAGGCTGCGCACATGTAGCTTCACCTCGTGCGCGCTGAACCGATCCTCGAGCGTCCGGCCGTCCGGGTTCCGCTCGGCATCCTCGAATATGGCCGCGTACTCGGCGCAACAGCTGGCGGCTGCCTTGGTCTGCACGTAATCCGTCGCCCGTACCAGTGCCGCTAGACCATCGGGATGTAACCGACCGCAGCGTGGATACAGGCGGGCGCAAACGTCCTTCGTTAGCAGCGTATCGAAGGCATTGATCGTTACAATGATGGCACGCCGATCCGCTTCGAAGCCCAGTATGTCGCACATCACGCTAGCGGTCGTGGCACCGATCCGGCCACAGAACGCATGGAACGCCTCAAGGTACGCCCTTTGGACCTTGTTGCGCAGCACCTCCACATTGACTTCGTCCAATTCCTGCACGGACAGATGGTCGGCAAAGAAGGGAGCGACGGGTGTGTCGATCAGGATCGCGTAGTACAGATCGGTGAGCGTAGAGGCGACGGGCAGCGCGCCCATCTGCTCGAACTGACCGAGCGGATGGCACTTCGAGATGAGTTCGGCGATGGATCGATGATGGAGCGTTCCGGTGATGAGCAGGATGATGTTATCGATCATGTAGCCGTACGTGATGTAGTCCAGAAAGGTGGACAGTGGCCCGACCGAGTGGTTGCGCAGATAGCGAAACTCAATCACCAGCTTCTCGCGTAGCCGCTCCGCTATAATGCCGGTCGAGAGCGGGGATGCGTCGTCGGCGAGAAAGTTGCCGTAATCCGTACCTTGCAGATGCAGTTTCAGATCGTCGAGCGTTTCGCACTGCATCAGGTTGAGGTAGTCGGATTGCTTGAGAATGCCACCTACAAATCCACGGCAGAGGCCTTCCAGGTAGCCGTTATCAATGTTGAACATAAATCCAGCCATTTTTCTGTTCCAACACCCTTTGCTCTTTTTTCACCGACTCGTCACGGTCACGATTGCGCGGTTCCAAGGCACACTTTGATGAAAAGTTGCCTTTAAATTACAGCCACAGGGTGATTCGTCGGCAAACATTTTGCAATAAGGACTTGTCAATCGCAGGTCCCGCGGTAAACGCGCTATGTCTAGCCGCTGCTGCAGACTGAATACTATTCGAGGAAAATGATGGCGGCGACTAATGATGTGGAGAAATAACGCTGAGTTAGCAATCGCATGGAGCTACAGCGAACTCTATGGTAATTGAAATGTTGGCTGATGTATTCTCTCCACTCGTTCGTTGCTTTATCCTTTTATGTTAGTCTGGAACCAACTTGAGCGCATCGACCTTCTGAGAACCGCGCCTAGAAGATGAACCCAGTAAGGCAGTGTGTCTCATGCTACTGCAAAACCCATCACCGGCCGTTGGTGCGAGCGAAGAAAATGATAAATTATGCTGCTGTTGATAAATTAACGAGAACGATTTAAAATACATTTGCGTCGGGACCGATTTCGTACCGGTGGCCATCATCAGGATGCTGCTGCTGCTGCTGCTGCTCGTGGCCATCGGCAAAGGCAAAAGGGGTTTGATAGACGGGATGAATTCAAAGTCGTCCACGCGAGCCTGTCAGCGTCTCTCTCTCTCTCTCTCTCACCCTCTTTCTATGTATACGCGCTGCGCCGGTGAAGCGGGAAAATGGATGCTTTCAAATCACAAAACCGAAAGCAGCACCAAACCCCCGAATGAAATCCGTGGCCGGGCGGAATGAAATATGTGCCTGCCTTTGAACGGAGGCACGCAAGGCAAGGTAGTCGGGAGGGGGTCGTGTGAACGGAGGACACGAATCTCATGAATGATGCGTTTCCACCCCTTTCTCGAGCGGCGCTTTGCCATGCGGCGTGCCATTGCCAGCCCGTAATTGATCGCTGGAAAGGCGCCTTTTGCCTTCGCCATCGCCGACCTAGTAAGACGTAAACGAGGGAATTGATCCAACGGAAGTGGATCGCTTGTGCATGGCAGCCGCAGTTCGTAGCCGGTGCCTGACGGTGGCAACGGCGACGGCGACGGCGAAACTCAACCAAACGAAGGCAATTTATTAAGCAAAGGAAGTGCACTTCATTTTGTGTCCTCCTACCAGGTCACTTCCGTTTCTTGCTACCGAGCAGCAGCAGCAGCAGCAGGAAAAGCGTTGCCCCTACCTAGTCTGCTACCTTCAAAGCGAAGTCAGAGTCGAAGTCAAAACTACATTCGTTAGCGCGTAGCACAAGGTCGAACCGTCGTCGGAGGAAGAAACCAAAGGAAGGAAACCGAATGCTTGAGTATGAACGCCAACCGTGCAGCCGTCGTGTTGATCATTTGAAAGCTGCTCTCGTTCTGGTGACATCGTTAGAGAAGGTTGGTCACAACCGTACGATCCTCTGCCCAGCCCTCCCCCGCCCTCCTCCCATCCTTTTTGGGGAATAATTTTTCTTACATTCCGTCCACTTCTTTGCGCTAATGTACCGACTGTGAACGACTCGAGGAAAGGAGAAAAAGGAGGTGGTGGGGGGAGAAAAACAAGAGAAGACAGCAAACAGCAATTCAAAATGCATCGCTGCTCATGCTGATGCTGCGCAGGTACGGTGCCCGGTGTCCTTTGGACAAGTCCATTCCATTTGATGTACGACCGGAACGATGCCCAGGCCGCTCCGTGCACGATGAACGACGTTGGGGCGCGCGTGCTGGAAATTAATTAATGGTTTATTTCGAGTCCCTCGAGTAAGCAAATGGGACATTAAGACTCGAGGAAGACAGCCAGCAAACGCAACAAACGGGAAATCATATGCTGTGGCGTGATGTTAATAAGAATTCACGGTGCCTCACGGTTTCGTTGTGCTTCCTCTGCATAGCTAGCTACATTGCTGCCATTTGGTTAGGATTTTGTGGATGAATCTTGTACTTAATGGGTTTTCATGTTTGGGATGAAAATCCAAAGGTTTTGTCGATATTTTATCCGCAAGAAAAATCAAACCTCATCCTGGAGCGATAAAAAACGCTCAGCCTTAGTTATCGCTTCGGTCATCCACGGTCATCTGGTCAAAGGCGAAGGAAAATGCAATGAACCGAAAATGCAATTAAAAGTTGTTCCCTATTTTCATCTACTTCGTTGAAAAGTGTGTGTGTGTTTTTTGTTCTTTCTAATTATTGGTATTTGTTTTAAATTGACGTCTTAGCCAGCATCATCCGGTCGATAGAGGACCGTGGACAGTGGAAGAGGAAACAAGAAAATTAAAGTTGTGAAAACCCACAAATCACCGACAGAAGGAAATCGGAAATCGTGCACAACCACACAACTATCTTCTAAAGTTCATCCCAGGGAACGGAACGCAGTCCACGCGGTTCTTAAACGTGAAACATAAAATGTAGTGAATGTTTAAATGATTTCTTAGAGATCGAATAGAATTGCCATATGAAATTTAGGCGATGGCTTCGCTTTGTTAATTACGGTATCGCTCTAGCAGTGTATTAACGGCATTTGATGCAACACATAGACAGGAAATTATTTTTTTATCTAGCAATCAGGGATTAATCAGATAAGGCTTTCGTTCGGTGTTATCAGTAACGCACACCATGAGTCACGATGTAAATCGATGCTACCGGTTTGCAAGTCGATAATCTGGGGCGGTCCGGTGCGGATACACTTACCCACGACCGTCAGCACGTTCGTTGCCACGCCGGTGTAGAACGAGGGTGCATCGGCTGTGACCTCGCAGGTGAAGTTCCCGGACAGGTTGAAGCCAACGTTGCGCAGCGTAACGTGTGTTGCATTGGAGACCGTCATCTGGAATATGAAGGGGGAGGAGAGATAGAAACTTCGTTTATCAATTGCAACTTATTGTGCAACTAAGAGAGGTGCTTTCATTATTCTATTTTTATTTTTAAGACTTGAATGCACTCGATGGACAGTGGCACGGCATTCGTGACGAAATGGTCAGAACTTGAAACGCCGAATGCCTTTCACGATTTCATCAAATGAAACTTGTTCGGAACACCTTTGTTGTGTAACTTTTTTTGTCATATTAATTTAAGGGGGGGCTTTGGTTATTTCAGGTCAAAAACGGCCTTATTTTTATCGTTTTTTAATGAAGAAACCAGTCAACTTTAATTTTTCAAAATAATCTCATATTAATCTACAACTTTTCAAGACTATTCGGTTCTATTTTGGGGAAGATTTGATCAAAACTACGTTCATGGCATTCTATCTAGAAAGGCAAGTTTGCAAAAATGTACTTTTTGCGGTGCCCCTCGTAGCTACGTGCTGGGTCATCAGAAATATTCAAACGACTATTCTTTTGTTAGATTATAAGTTTATCCAAGTTGGCCCGTCGAGTTTTTGTTAAATTTCCTATTTTTAGATTTTTGGTAGATTTTTAAAGTTGAAAAAGTGATGCTTTTTTCGATATTGCATCAAAAAACGGCACTTTACATAATCAAAACAATTATTTAAAAAAAAGTATCAACAATTTTTATAAAATCTCGTTGGGGCTACCTGGCAAATAGTGTGGAGATTATATGTTCAAAATTTCAAATCGATCGGTCCAGTAGTTTTTATGCTACGATGGGCACCGACTTTGAAAACGCAGGTTTTGGGAATCGCGATTCAAAGTTGTGAGATGCGTTGAGCCTTGTATGAAACTCTGTTTTTCAAAAATCAATATCTTTGTCAGTTTTGCCTCGATTGATCCCAAAGTTTTACACAATAATCTTGAACAGATAAGCAATCATAAAAAAATGTAAAATGTAAATGCGAAGAATTAAAATAAAATACCGAAGCCCCCCCTTAATTTAACCTTCAGTATTGTGACAGGGGCATAATTATTTGCTAATGTATTTGAAGTGTATAAAATAAATATGATCTTTTCCTACAAAAACTAGTGTGATCCCCAATTCTAAAAAGGATTCAAATTTATTTTATTGGATTAAAAATACAAAAGAATAATTGAACATTCAAATGGAAAAAGGGTGGCGACCGCGCACCGAATAGATAAATATGTTTTTTACACAATGTTCGTTAACACACACCCTTCGCTACGTTACTGTCGACACGTGCCACGAATCAGTCGTCGGTCACCGATTGAACAACATCGATAATGGTGCTGCATCGGTGCGATATCTTGTTTATCAGTGTTAGCCAACGGTGATGGGTTGAGGCAACCACCGCTCAACGGCCTAATGAGTTGCCGAGGCGCATTAGGCGAGGAGGCGCTATCGCAGCTAGTCTGCGGGCCCGTCTGCGCCAGTTAAACAGCGGACGCCGAGCGTGCGTGCCTGAAATAATGAAGCTAATTTGTGTACTGTTTGCCATTTGCCTTGCGGTGCACGGTTTGCCACGGAACCTTGCGCCAACGATCGTGACGGAGGTACCGCCGGAACCGACGCACCCGATGGACGACCCGAACTGGGTACCACCGACCGGGCCGACGCACGAGAAGGATCGCGAGTACTGGCTAGCGACGGGACAGAATCGCCTGCGGCAGCAGATAGCCCACGGTAGTGACCTGAACCTTCGCGTGGCCAAGAACGTCATTATCTTCATCGGTGACGGTCTGTCGATACCGACGTTGGCCGCAACGCGCGTCTACATGGGTGGCGAAGAGCAGGAGCTCTCCTTCGAGCGCTTCCCGCACACGGGACTGGCCAAGACGTACTGCATCAACTATCAGGTTTCGGATTCGGCGTGCACCGCGGCCGCCATACTGATGGGCGTGAAGAACAATTACGGCACAATCGGGGTCAGTGGCCACGTTCCACTGCACAACTGTCCGCTCAGTCTGCTGGAGTCAAACCGCTTGACGTCGATACTGGCGTACGCCCAGCAGGACGGTCGCTCGACCGGTATCGTCACGAACACACGCATCACCCACGCTACGCCGGCGGTCGCGTACGCTGCGGCCGGTGCCCGCTACTGGGAGGATGACACCGAGCTTCCGGCCACCGGCGGTGGGTGCCAGGATATCGCCTACCAGCTCGTACATGGTGCGGTCGGTCAGAACTTAACCGTGGCGCTCGGTGGTGGATCGAGACACTTCTATCCCGCCGGTACGGTCGATGGCAACGGTGAGGCGGGCCGGCGGCAGGACGGACGGAATCTTGTCGATGAGTGGATTAGCGCGATGGCCGAACGGCAGCTGCGGGCACGATTTGTGCACGATAGGGTAAGCGAGCAACGGATAAGCAGCGTGTCTCGACCCTTTTTGGGGACGACGACCACGACGACAACGACGACGACGACCCAATTATGCTCATTTCGGGCGTCCGGTTCCGGTTTCGCTTCCCTTTTCGATAGGCTGGCCTGGCTGCCATTGATGCCGGGCAGGTGGATCGGTTGTTCGGTCTGTTCCGCGCTAACCACATGTCTTATCATTTGCTGGCGGATCAGTCCCGTGAACCCTCGTTGGCCGAGATGACGGCGAGTGCGCTGCAATTGCTCAAACGCAATGACCGTGGATTTGTGCTGCTGGTCGAGGGTGAGTGTTTGTCTTTCGGGACGAGGGAACGACGGGGTGCGATCGTCATTCAGTGAGCGAAGGACTCAAGGAAGCTCAGAAAGTGCTGCTGGCAAAGAGTTTCGTTTAATCTCTAATGCATTTGCTCATCAGCAAAAGGGGTCCTTTGTGGGGAGGTCTTCGTTTGCTGAGAAGCTTATGCAAGCAAATGACATAATCGCCCGGAGCATGAATAAGCTGATGGATTTTGCTATGAAACACACAGTTTGGGAACTCGTTCTTAAGTGGTATTAATATGGGCAACTTACTAAATTCCACTTTAATATTCTCCCATAATTTCTAAAGTATATAGTCAATCAGATTTCTGGCTACGTTTAATATTCGAGAGAAATGAGCTGGTAAGAATTTTATAGCATTAGTTTTGACGAAAAAGTCAGAGTAATGAGTGTTTCTAGGCAATGAAAAGTGATTTCTCTGATTCGATATGGACTTCGTTTGCAGCCTCAAATATTGTGTCTAATCTACTTACGTACCAGAAGAGAACGACAACGAGAAAGATACGAGCAAATTTAGCATTCATCTCTGGTATCCCTGTTGAGTAGTTCTTTTAACTTCATTGAAGCTACTTTTTACTGAGCCGATCCCAGCTTAACATCTTTCCAGAAACATAATAGATCCGTATTATGTAACGTTCTAGGTTATATTTTGACCGCTTGTACTCTACTATTCTCGATTTCAAATAAGGAACACACTTATTTACACTATGTTTTCGTATACTTTGGCGAACTCCTTATCATTGAGCCCAATTACTACATATGAACAAGCGAAAGTGTGCCAGCAGGCGAATCCAGCAATAAATCTCAATTTTGAGTTTTGAGTGAGATATCTTGACTGTCTGACCTGCCGTCAGGTCGTACGATATCCCGACGATAAAAAGCATGCTCCAAAGCATCTTCAACACGAACCAATCTTCCAGTGTGACGATGAAGCTGGTAGAGATTTCTCGCAAATCATTTTTCATCCCCCGATGTCCCCTTTTTGTGTCGGCAATCGAAAGCGGATGTCCTGTCTGGCGAGCACTAACCGTTCGCGTTGAATCGGTCGGTTATTGTCGACTTCCGAAAAATGGGCAGCACGTCCCAGAGGACATTAGGATCCGGCATGAAAAAGAGATCGAGCATTCGAGCACAAGAACAAAAGACGCACGCAATCCGTACGCCGGGTTCGAGCGAACGATTTCGATTGACGTGATTGATGCCACCATGCGGTGGAAAGCGAAGAACGCACCATTCGTGGTGGGGATTCAATTTTTCAAATTTCCATACGAGAATGTGTCCTCTCCGTCGTGGCCGGTGTACGGTGTACGGTGAACCGCCCAGCAAGTGCCGAAACCCCCTCCCCGCACGGTTGCGGTCTATGGAAAGGGAATTGTTTTAGCAGCCGAACCACCTCGACACCGACAATTCATCCGTCATTTTGATTTTCCCTGCTTTCGGATTCGATATTCCGGGTTTTAACAGGAGGCACGATCGATCACGCACACCACGCTAACCTGGCCCGGTTAGCACTAGACGAAACGGTGGAGTTGCACCGGGCCGTCGAGCAGGCGATCTCGTTGATGGAGACCGGCGGAGACCAGCAGGAAACGCTGATGCTGGTAACGGCCGACCACTCGCACACACTCACCATCGGTGGATATCCGGTGCGAGGGAATGATATCCTTTCGACCGGTGACTTCTCGCGCCTCGACCGGATGCCCTTCTTCACGCTGACGTACGCGAACGGCATGAGCTACTTCGATCACTTCTACGAGACGGGCGGACGGCGCAATCCGGCCGACATGGTTGACCGCCATCACGAGCCGACCTTCACGTTTCCGGCCGCCGTACCGTACGAGGACGAGACGCACGGTGGCGACGATGTGGCCGTGTTTGCGCGCGGTCCCTGGTCGCACCTTTTCAGCGGATTGTACGAGCAGCACGTCATCGGCCATGGGCTGCTGTACGCGGCCTGTCTGGGACCGGAAGAGTTCGAGCGATCGGAGGCTTGCCGGGAGCGGATTCGTGGTGCAGCGTCGACCACCACCGGATGCTGCTGGATAGCGCTGATGCTATCTTCGTTGTTCCTTGTCTGGCGTGGTGTCGGTTAGCAAATATTGACCATGTCGGGACCTTCGAGTTGGTGAGCGAAAAACAAAAAAGTGTGAGCAAAATTAACAACCCCCCCCCCCCAAAAACCAATAAACGATAAGCGAAACCGTATGCGTATGCAAATGGAGTAACTGTTTATACTTCGAGTGATTTCCTCTTCAAAATGGTCTGAAGCTGATAAACAATTCGATATTTAAGGATTTGCTCCTGGAGCATCATATTTTCAACATAGCAGGCGAGCTACTCTTCTCGACTTCCAAGCGAGCACGCAGCAACCGCAACAAGCTGATGGACCAATGGACTATAGATGTCGATTTCTCCCTCGTTTACACACCCTCCAACAAGCAATCCATCGTCGATCACACCGTTCCCAGTATACCGCAATTAATCAAAAACTTTCGCTTCACCCGGCGCAAAAGTTTGGCAATTTTTCCACCCTTTTTGGGCCCGTTAAGGGAGTTACTAGGAGGAGTGCGCACGGTAGGTAAGCGTCGGGAGAGTGGGAGAGATCGACGCCACTGGCCGAGTGGTGATGATTTGGCACTTCACATTCCCTGTGGGAAATTGTAATCCTCTTATGAAGTACCGTCATCGCCTTGGCGGCAATCAATCGGTTCGCGATTCGCAACGCAACCCCTCCCCCCGAAAACTCACTCGCTACGACCAAATGGCTTCAAATGGTGGTCAGTGCCTTTAATGGTTTGGCTAGCTTGCCAGCCAGCTAGCTAACACGCCACCCAAAAACCCACTCATCGTCCGCACAGCGCCTCGCTATTCATCATTCCGCTTGTCAAAAAGTTTTCCTCCAAATACGGCAGTGAGAGGACTGTGATACGTGCAGATTGCTTGGCTGTAACTGATTTGATCCAGCATTCGAGCGGTTTCCGGTGACGGACAGCACGTGGCACACGTGTTCCGACCCTGGGTCCGGCTGAGGTCCAGGCAGGGATGGAGCGTCGCAGCGAGGGAAAGGGAATGGATGGAACGGAACGGAGAGTGCGTGGTTCAGTGAGGTTGATTTAAGAAATTGATTTACGATTTCCAGTAGCTTCCACCGGTTGGTGGATGATGCATGATGGTTCTGTGGACCATTCACTAGCTCGGTGCGGTTGTTGGGTGTGAAATGAATTACACACCATTCATGGTGAGGTATAATGCAAAACGGAGCAAGTTTACACACGATGTGATTAATGGGAGCCTTGTTTGTTGTTTATACAACATCATCAATTTGCACCGACATTCATTTGGATTATACATTGAAATAGAAGAGGTCATCGCTAATGGGTGAGCTATGAATTAATTTATCGTTTTTGCATAAAATGGCCCCATAAAAATTATTGTATCATTTTGTCATCACATGATGTTTTATCTACCCCAACCTTGAGAAATATTTTTGTTTTTTTTTTCAAGATATTAACCGAACATTCTAGCCGAAGTGGGTTGCACGTTTAAGTTTTAAATTGGAAATTAGATTTTGCATCTCCTTGGTGACGTTGATGCTTATCAACAATCATAAGCAGTTGTTTACTCAACTCAGTAACTATGCGAAAAAACTAAAAAAAGGATAATTTAAAAAAACATAATTCATGTAGTGAATTTGAGAAATATGTTGGGATTCATAATCTTCATGATACTCCAATCAAATAAATGGAAGAAATATATCAACTTCTCAATATATAAGCGACTTTGATGGAACCTAAATACTATCCATTGTTGGTCTAACGTGGTGCAGTTATCACTACACTGCCGATATCATATTAAAATTGAACTATAAAATCTAATCCGATACTGAAATTTCAATAACATTACATTGCTGTTAACCATCTTGAAAACCTGTAAACTCATCGTTTCCATGTACTCCTAATACAAGCGAATGAACCCAAAGCTAAAGACAAACAAATTACACACTTTATTCGATCCCGTGCGGCTCAGGCCCCGGTAATGCTTTCGGTGATAGCACGAGCCGAATCAACGAAAAGGAAGGGGTACACATTGTTAAGCATATTATCATTAATGTTAAGCACGGTGCCCGTACAGCCGAGTGATCTCATTTTTCACGCCTCACCGTGCCAATCTTATTGTCAAACTTGAGTTTAATCCTTTCACTTCCAATCAAGAAACGTCAGGTCATGGACGTCCAGCTCCAGCTCTCTTATCGCCCATGCTCAGCCTGGAGAAGGAGAATAAAGTGATGGCTGCCTTTGCCTCGAAGGATCAATTACTTTCACTCAAACAACTCGCCAAAGACGCACCGTTCTACCACCGGACGCGCCTCACACCGGTCGTCCGTCCGTCGGATATTGAAGTTTCGTTCTACACGCAAACTCATCGCTCCCGGGATCACCGAGCGACAAGACAAGAAAACTCCCCGCTCCTGTAGCCGTCCGACCGCCCGGCAGTCAGCTAAATTTATTCAGCCCGTTGCTGCACCACCACCCACGGTACTCGGTCGGTCGCAGCATGCCAAGTTTGATATTAAAAATCATAATTAATGATCTTAATTAAAATAAAGCCATCGACGGCGTCCAGTGAGCCCTTTCGGTTTTTGGTGCTCCGTTCGTCCAGCAGCAAACAGGCCAAGTCAACGGATCCGCGAAAGGAACCGTTGGGCGCAAAAAGTGATGCCTATCGCGACCCGCGAATGATTCTCTGATCCCGGTTCGGACGCCCGGGTTTTTTGCCGAGCATTACTCGGTTGTCTCGGTTAACTCGAACGAACGATGGATTTCTTCTGGCCCCTTTTGACTGTCGGTCGACGTTCGGTCGACGGATGCTGGAGGCTGACGTTGTTCGCTTGTTCGCTTCTTCGTCCTTGCCCTTTGCAGGGGCCTTCGCGATCATCGCCCTGCGTGTAGCTGATGATTTCATTTCGTGTAATTAAAATTTTGCTTTCTTTTCCAATCGGGCGACCGGAAACTGGGGCGGTGGCTAATGCGTCAAGCGAGATGCTCCGGACATGCTGACCGAAAATCACGATTTCCGTCCATCTGCACCAGCGTTCGAGGGTGACGGTGAACAATCAAGAAAGAAGTCAATTACTAGAGGTTCCACGATGGCACTAAGTTTCTGCCGGGGGATGAATTATGAGCGAGTAGTACAATGGTTTCCGTGTCAATGAATTTTCTTTTTTTTCATGTCCTTGTTTCAAAAAGCATCGGTATGTACTTAAGATACTAATTGTGCTCAAGTATTGTAAGAACTCTCGAGTTGCATCCAACATTTTCTCGACAGTTTCTTTAACGAGAAGAGACTTGGACACTCATTACGATGCTTTCTTTTAGCTTTACTATCTTTAGGTAGAGTATATTGAGTATTCTTCTATTATTAAATTTTCCTTCAATGGCATCAAACGATGCCAATGGAATGTTCAACAAACATGCTTCGAAGCATTTCCATTTGAATGTTAGGCGGCGCGATCTGATCTAATGAATTCCATTCATGTTACACAAATACAGTACGATGAATACTTCGCCCCCCGCGCTGATATCAATAGATCAAAGACATTGGGGCATACCCGGAAAGGCGTGGTTCCGTGTCATAAAAGAATCCGAAATGCGTCCACCGGACTATGGGCAGAAAAAAAACACGCAACGCGGGGGTCGAGACATGAGCACCACACAGCCGAGCAGAACCCGTCGAGCGTTGATAAGAATTTCCATTTAATTGAACTGCATTCTCGCATGAATTCTCGCATTTCTTCAATCTCGCAATCTCGCCCACCATCGATACCATCGCCACGAGAGATTCGAATTCCATCGATATTCTAACCATGGCCAGCAGACATTGGACGATTTCAGGCACAATATGTCGGTGGGTTTGTGGGTGGGCAAAGCGAGCGCGTCCAACTCCACAACTCGTGAGGGGACACGGCGGCCACGATTATGCAAATAGAAATGAAATTGAAATCAAGCCTTTGATCAGACGTGTAATGGAATAACCGCGCACATAAAATAACCCCTCAACCGATTCACTCTCCCCTTCGGATCCATCCGCAGGCACAGAACGACCACGAACAGCAGGGACAGACTGGCATTGTCCGGCAGAAGTTGAACGTTTCTGCACCGCACACTACTACTATTTACAGAAGACCCGAGGTCAAACACTACGGGTCCGGCTGTGTGAACCGGAACCCATCGCTTCGGAATCGTCTATCGGTACGGGCTTATCGATCATGCTGTCCTCCGGAGACGTCCTGCCCAATCAACCCACGGAACCGCCGGAAGACGTTCGACGGTGGATTAATTTAAAGCGTCATCCCTGGGCCCCCTTCATCACCGACGACCGACTTTCCGAAACGTTTTGTGGAATCTCTTCTTGACCAACGCAAGAATGGATGCCGATGCCCGGGATATTCGAGCTATTGTCTTCCCGCTGTCGAGCATCTGTCACCTCTGGCCGACCCCTGGCGTGACGTACCGGCGTAGGCCGACCGATGCCGATGCTAGCTACTACTGATTAGATATGCAAATTGATTCTCGGTTCACCGGTAATACTATAGATTTACTCCAAGAAATGCGTTCACGGGTACCTTCGCGGTTCCGGGGAACCGGTACGATGCGGTCCTGTGGTGTACGACGAGACGACGACGTGAATCGTTGGATGATTTCTCGATTCCTGATAATGAGATGGTCTGCAGCTAGATACCACCATCGATTGATGGTAGTGACTGGCGAGACCAGAGAGCGGTGAAATGTGTAATGCGCTCGACCGAGTGGAATTAATAGTTTTGTTGAAATACTGATGAACCGCGCACCGGGTGCACCGGGTTTCTCGGGCCAGCTTCGATGGTTGCCCCGGCAACACGTTCATGTGAATCGTTCATCCGAACGGTGGCCGGGCGGCCACAGATGGTGTGTTCAAGACGTTTGACGTTTGGTTTGGTTGATTAATTAGGAGCTCATTAGGAGGCTGTGTGACTGGCGTCGGTTGCACGTCACTTTCAAAATTACCACTCACTGCACACACACACAGACAGAGGTTAGTAGTGAGCACGGAAGGGAACGGAAGCGAATGGCCACAACTAACAGTCGGTAGCGAGTATCGACGGATGGACCGGCACTGGCCGCTCATTATATCTTGACGCCCCGTGCGTTCAGCACCATCAGCACCAATCGTCGCACCAACTAATACCCCGACAAGTCACCCGACCATCATCAACGACGGCTGATAGCCTTTACCGGCCAACCGCGGCAACCCATCACCAAAGGAGCAAACGAATTTCCACTCGCAACTCCGCATCCAAAGGGGATGGCGGCCGGATGTTGAACGCTTAAGCGAAACACTCACTCGCTCACACACACACACACACACAAGGATCACGGAGTAGGAGAAGAAGTGTCCTGGGTGGGCACCACCACCACCACCTCGGGAGTGGTGTTTGTTTTGTCGGCTAATGGTCACGTGATTATACCGACCGGTTTTTATTCCCGCGCCGCTGCGAGTCGAGAGTCAGTAGCCAGTATCCACGTTGGCGTTGTCGAGCACTGCACCGACTGTAGTAAATGGTGGCCGAAGTCGAGTCGAGTCGAGTCGAGTGCTGGTGCTTGGCCGTTGTGAGTGTACGAGGATGATATTAAATGTAATTGTTATGGTTAATTCTTTATGACAATCCTTGGTCCGCGCGGGTGGTGGTAGGGCACGACGACAATAAGCTTTTGCCTTCGGGATACCATGCCGGGACGACCGGCACCGAGACTCGACAGCGGTGCTGGAAGGCGTTGCGAGGGTCGGTCGGTCACTCTCGGTGTCAGACGTCCAGTTGTGACCAGATGCCAGAGATCTAGGTAATTGAGCATTTACCCTTCGGTCCTGCTTCGCAGTGGAAGAAATCGTGTAAAACCGCGTCCATTTGTGGTTGCGCCAGATAATCCCAGTCGTGGTACCATAACAACAGTGCAGTGAGGGAGACGGTACAGAGGTTGTACCGAAGGCAAGAGTGAACTGCTCTGCTCTGCGAAAGGCATCAGGGGACTTGCTGGCAGTCCAATTAGGTGTTGGGAAATTTAAGTTTAAGCTGGCCCGGGATTGCCACAAATGAAGTGATTGTCGTCGTCGGTGTGCTAGTGCTGTTGCTGTGGGAGGACACGAACCATTTAGCAGACCAATTCATTATTTAGAAGTGGATATCACATAATCAAATGTGACCTAGGACAATCCACTCAAGGTCAGCTTTAAGAAGTAGTTAAAGTAGAAGTGATTTCTATGGAAGGTAGCTACCGTTAGAGAGGCTGAAAGACGCTAAAAAAATAAGAGATGATGAGATTAAGAAGCTCAAATGGCGTCATCATTTGAAACGTATTGAATGAAATAGATACTGATAAGCAGCTCGTTGCTTGACGTGATTTCAATCAAAGGAAATGACTTGATGCTCTCTTGAAGTATCTCAAATAACAAGTTGTAGAGCAATTAGAATCCTTTACATGCGAATGTCGTAAGGGAAAAGTTTCTCAGGATTAGCATACTTGTTTTGACATATTTTGTTGACGAAAATTGAAACATGTTCCAGCGAAAACTATTTATTAACAGGTCCCTAGAGCTCTTGTCGATCCATAGAGCAGAGCTATTTACCTTTGAATGCAAAAAATAAATACTTTCACTCCGGGAGGTACACCCGTAAGGCAATAACACTATCGACAGGACCCTTCAATAGCGCTACGACCGGAACGAAAAGGGATCAATATGTTCACTAGTAAACTGATGTGGTATCCTGCTGATGATGGTGTTGTCCATACAGCATGTCAGCAGCCACTCCGGGACTGGATGAAAACATCACCGCCATCACAAGCACGGTCCATGTTGACAAATTGGGGGAATATTAACCGGTTTCGTGAGGATCCCAACCCCGAAGCAGTAGCAGCAGCAGCAGCAGCGTGTCGAAGGCAACGAGACGGACCTTTGATCAAAAATCAAAAAACCCTTTCGGAGTACTCGGGAACCCGTTTCGGTATTCCGGTAACTAGCGAGCCGGTACCGCTTCATAACCGATCCGGATCATCATCAGCAACCAGGACCAGGACGGACCAGTGACGAGGTTCCCAAACCGTAGTCCCGCCGTAATCGCCCATTATCAGTCAAAGTCAGTCAATCTTCCATCGGGTCCTCGTCCCAAAATGTGGCGTGTGTCGTTCGCCGGTCGCAGTCCGTGGAAGGTAGCGTGTTGATTTAGTTGACCTTTTTCTGACAGTCGCTGGGACATAAATTCTGGCAACACTTCTCCGAAGGTGTCTGCGTTCTGGTGTTTTCGAAGAAAGTGGTTCGCTCTTATCGCTGCCACGAGCTTTTTGGGCCATTTCTTTGTCGAGGATCCCATCGTATACACGCGTAAAGGGGGGGCCAAGGGCACAAGGATTTCGAGGGACTAGCATCGGCATGGTAGCAACCGCAACCCATCGGTAGCGTGAAATATAAACTAATTAACGTCATACGCAGGGGGCAACATACATTTTATCTTCCATGCCGGAGCGGAGTATGGTTCACTCCGAGGATGTGCCTTGTTACGCCTTCCCCGGCACAAGCGTATGTGGCGCGGAGAGTGAAGTGGTGGTGGTGGTGGTGAAACGACAAAAGATAAAGGCGTCGTTTGCTGAAGGGCTTACAATGTACTACAAACATCGGCCCCGGCCAACCCGCGGGATGTACAAGCGCCGCTGGGAGTGGTGGACGCCTCTGGCAAGGGTGACACTTAAAGCGTCATGTCAGTGTTATATGACTTGCTTTCTTTGCTCTTTTAACACCACTCCCCGTTTCATGTCAAACCAACGTCAATCGTCTCTCTGGAGTCTCGGGGCTCTCATAATTCAGTTGTGTTGTTTTGTTTGAAGCTTAAAACGAAGTCGAGGATATGGATTTTAAGGGTTTTTTTTTGTTTAAAAAATGTTGAGCGAGTGATTCATACGGTTCATGCCGTGGAAACGAATATAGGTGATGCTTTGACAAGTGTCTCATCAGTTTTCTTTTAATTTTTTTTGTCTAGCTGTGCATCTTTATGCCCATGGTTACTCAAGATGCTCGTTAGAGGATTTCTTTCATCCAAAGTACGGTTTGTGTTGTCTATTATCTGCTCATAACGGCTCGCTTGAGCTAACTGGCGACCAAAATGCGTATGCGTGAATGACTCTAGCATTGTATAGAATACCACAATACAGAAATGGGTTGAACCCAGTGGGCACCCAGTTGAGCGAACAATGGAAATGGCCCCAGGAGTTTCCGTAATGAAGGGTCATTGCAACTCAAACAAACAGACAGAAGGACGCAGGGACGTCTATTGACAAATGTCAAGGCAAACCGTAGCCGTGCAGAGAGGAAGCCACTTCGTTAGCGGAACTAGCGCTTTAAGTCGACTTTCTTGAGGAGGCGAAGCATCTTCACCGAAGAGATAAAGCACAATACACCACCTAACCTGACCCAGTGTGGCATCCCACATCAAAGCAGTGATCACGGAACGACGACTACGTCACCGTCAATGGCCTTTATGGCTGTGTCTGTCTGTGTGGCAGATGTCTCAGAGATCTCCCGTTTTCCCCTTGACCAAACGTCCCGGAGAAGGGAGAGGAGACAATGCATAAGGGTGGAATAATCGCCATTGTTCAAGATAAATAGTCGCTCTCCTGGCAGTCTTTTAGAAAATAACACAAACACAACCCTCCTGGTGACTCCTGTGAGCAGACGATACAGCCTCTGAGAAGCGGGGGGGCAAAAGGCTCAGTCAGTGCCAGAATCGCCATTCAAGCAGCAACAGCAACAGCAGCAACAACAGCAGCAGCAGTTTGCTGTCACCTCTCAAATGTCTGGTTGAATGTACACTTGGCTGATCTGCTCCGCGGCTGGTCCTGCCGGGAGGGTGTTCCAGGGTGGTTAGCACATAAGCTCACACGATGCCTGCTATACCGCATGCTGGTGTGTGTGTGTGTGTGTGTGTGTGTGTGTGTGTGTGTATGTGTGTCTGGCCATTGCGCCAGTCGTTTTATCTTATCTCGTTTGAAAAGAAAATCACTTTTATTAAGCACCGTCCATCCGTTGCTTCGTCTCGCCAACGACGTACGTTTCGCTCAAACGGTCCCCGGTTCCGAATGTGGACGAACGAAGAAAGGGGAAACCGGAAATCCAGCCAGTCAAGATTATGCTGCAAAGGTGGGGAGCGTTGGCCGTCGAGTGGCCGTAAGCAATGAAAGGAGCTGGCTCATTGCATGCCTCTTCAATGGTGCCATCGACGGAAAATGAAGTGAAAACAACTCAAACACAGCCCCGTCCGCAAGTACGCCCCTCTTGCCTGCTGCTGGTATGAAGAGTGAACGCGTTAGCAGTGGCAGTACCATTACTGCTCACTTTCAGCATTTAATTGCTTCGTGGCCGGCCGGCACAGAAGCACCAGTAGCCTCAGCTTTTCGCACACACACACACACACACACACACGCGAAAAGTTCGGAAACCAGTGTCGAAGCAGTGATCGGGTAGTCCTTTGCACCCGGTCGTCTAAGGTGTGATGGGGCCGGGTCCCGTTCGGAACGACATCTGCTGTCGTCTGTTAACGCGATGGCGCGAAATGACGTTAATGATAACGCTGATGGCGCACCGCGCTCGAGGAGGGCGCACTTTCATCCTCAGTGGCTTCATCATCAAATCATAATGCAAATGTCACGGGTGCTCTTGTGCCTCACGAGACAGGAGATGGGACACTTAATCCGGCGAAAATGCCATTTCAATTGGAAAAGTAATAAAGTGGCTGCGTTATGAGCTGAGCCGCGGCCGTTTCAATGATAAATATGTTCACGAAATTTTAGCGGCGGCTCGTGCGTGTGTGCGCGTGTGAATGCCTTTGTCACCCCGATGTTGGCCCTTTAATAATTAGTTTATGGGCCGGAAAGATGGTATTCTCTCTTTAGACGCCCTTGGGGTGTGTTGGTGTGGAGGCGAGCGTGGAAAGCAGATGTGCATGGGCGTATAATTTGCGTTACACGAACATACACTTTATAATGCGGAGTGCATGATGGTGTGGCGAAACATTATTAAAAGCAGTTGTGGAAGCATCATTCATCTCCTTTAGAACGAAGAGGAATATTTAGAAATAAAACAACATCTTTTGGATTAAACTAGCAGGGGGAATGTTAATGTTTTTTTTTGTAATATTAGAAAAAAAAACTATCAAATGAATCAGCACAGAGCTTTTATGGTTTTTCAAAAAAAAATATAATACGCTAACTATTTTTAGCAAACTAATCATTTTAGAATATCCACACACAAGATTCATTCACTAGAGCATTCACAAGAGCATGAATTCTTCGTTTAGTGTAGAACTGTACCATTCAAAGGCATATTTAATTTTATGGCACCAAGACGCTATGACGTAATCCTTAATTTCTTTTTATTGACCCCGATGATATTTTAATATCTTTTGTAAAATGAACTAGTCTACCTGAATCATTTTGTCACATAATATTAATGTAGCAATCTTTTCTTAAATATAGTTAGAAGAAAACTGATAGCTAATAAAGTATGCTATCTAATCATTATTATTGAAACTGCATGTTGCAGTTCACCATGTTTCTTTTAAGGTGTACTTTCGCGTTTCGTTATATCGACTGTTGATTGCCAGAACTACCAATTAATTACCAGTGCATTGTACTAGTATAAGTTAGGATTCTTAAGCTAGTGCAAAGAAGAAAGAGAATAAAATTACACCATGAGCTTCGTTCAAAGGTACATCCTTTCATCGTCCACTTTCGAACCTTTCGTTCTGTTCAGCGTTCAGTCCTTCCATTTTACATGCTTAATTGTTGGATCGTAGTCGTAAGGCCACTTCAAACGGGAAGGTCATTACATAAATCACATTAATTACACCGAAACGAACTGCAGCAGGATACTGAATCCGCAATTGAAATTCACGATTTCCATTTCGCCGCGGCTTGTTCGCATACTTACATCCACCTTGATGCCGGTGAACGGGAAGATCTTGGCCGGTGGGTTCTCGAACGGTGAGTACCGGTAGAACTCGAGCGTTCCGCGATACCACTTGACCGAATAGAGCGGTGCCCCCTCCATCTCGTACTGGCAGTGTAGTTGAGCCTCCTGACCGCGCCGCACCCACGGTGGTTTGATGGAGAGCGAAAGATTCCGTAGCCCGCTGCTGGTCACGGATGCTGCAAAAAAGAAAATGGAAGGAAAGAAAGATAGTAGAATCAATGAAGGATGTCGAGAGGACGATGAAATTCCCCCAGCGAACAACCGAAACGAAGTGAAAATCGAACGGAAATCATCGGTTGGCGATGGAATTGAAATTTATATTCCCAAGCGCCACGGCCACCACGGCTTGGAGAGCGTTAATTCTCGCGCAATCTTTTACAAATCCTCTCCTCCTCCTCCTGGCAACTACGTGGGATCATCTTCGCATCTTACCGACCACAGCAAAGCACCACGCAAGTAACGCTGCTTGATGGTGATGGCCTTCTGATCCTTTGCCACGGTCACACCACTGGCATACCGACGGAACGGATGGATGGACGGAAAACGGATCGTGCTGTTGCCGTGCTGACTCCACCGAAAACCTCGCAAGCACCAATCGCCCGAAATCTTCTCCAAAAGGGAGCCGTTCCGTTCGGAGCGTTTCGTTTCGTTTCTGTCGAATCGACGGATCTGAAAGGGGCCTATTGACAAGAAGTTTATCGGATTTCATCACTTTTACCACCGCCACCACGCCACCCAAAGCGCCAGGATGCCGTTGAAATCTGATTTCTTTATTTTCCAACGAGAGTTCACTTTGATTCCCTTTCTGCTTCTGCTCCTGCTCCTTCTCCTCTTCCTTCTCCATTCGCGCGCACCCCCCCTTCCATTCGCTTTTCCGGTCTCGATGGAGTTGAAGAATTGAACGGATCATCACCAGCCCGAGCGAACCGAGCACGAGCGTGCGTCACGCTGGAAGGCCATAACCGCGCTCCCCACCGCGTGACTTCTGGCACCCGGGAAGCATTTCCGTTCTGCCGACGTGAATTGATTCCCGGCGCTTATCTCTCTGCCAACGCGGATCGGAGCGGCTGAAATGGCAGCCATGGCCAGCACCCGAGCCGTGTCGTTTGATGGGTTTGATTGAAAGGATTTGTTGAGGAAGAAGAATTGAATTACGCTGAGCAGATTGCATCAAATAATGCAAACTGCAAACGGCGATAATTGCTTTTTACTGCTCTCTCTCTCTCTCTAGCGATACGACTCCTGGCGAGGAATTACATTGCGCGGGATGTTTCACCGAAGTGTATTCCGTATCCAACGACAGTCTACGTCAATCGTAATTGTTCGAATAGTGTTATTGGATTGGCTACACCAAATTAGGAACTAAACTGCGCACAGTGGACCGTACCTTCTATTTGATCTCTGACTGCTCAAGACTGTTTTTAAAGTATCTTTTTGTAATAAGGAACCGTTCAGTGTGTAGAACGAAAACAGATCTGTCATATCTAAATGTATAACTATGAAAGACCAAATATACGAAAAGGAAATAAAGGGCTATTGAAAATATTGTTTTAAATAATTCGTTAACTGCTTGCGGTAATTTCATGAATCTTTTTCGCAGGAATTTTAGTTTTTTCTGGAATTAAAGGAAGCAAACATCGCTGTTCTGTATGCATACCTCTTGAAAGCATCATTTATTGCAATTATATGTCAGTTAAAAATAAAAGGCTCGTTGGCTCATCGAATTTAGTTATCTAGCATCATTCGTTCAGTATTTGTGGTTCTTCTTTTTGTAGAGAAATTCTTCAACTTTCATAATACCATAAGCAAGCCATGACTCTATCATCGCTACCTTCATGAAGCTGCAACAATGTTCCTTTTTATTCAACCAGACCGTCGTTCTCGGAACATACGGACATGTGTTTCACAAATTGCGTCCCAGCTGTCGTCATGTATTATGCTGGATATGCCGTATCGCAGTGCCATAGTTGGGTTAGGATGTTGGAGTTGGATCCTGCAGCCGTCCGTTACTTCCAAGAAGAATA
>NC_064874.1:29874402-29891902 GCF_943734745.1 Anopheles darlingi | reverse complement strand
GTGCCCGTTGATCGCCTTTTTTGTGAGAAACGAAATCGAGAGGAAGAAGGAATCGAGGGAATCACAAACGGAATCGCCACGGCCACGGTGGCCGATGTGGCCCCGATGCTCATTTTGTAGAAGTATCCGTAGTTCAGTAAACCGACCCCCGGACCACTGGGAACCAAGGGGAAGGAGAGGCGGGGATAAAAAACCTTATTTTTTCAATCTTCTCGCTGGGTTGTCGTTCGTCTTCTACACACTGAGCGGCCATCCACTCAGGCCATCGAGTTCAAAACCGAAACAGCCTTTGGGTTTCATTTATTGGATTGCAGAATTACGGGCGGCCTTCGGTTTGGTGAAGACGTTGAATATAATAAATTGTTTAGGTCTGGTTTTTGGTCCGTTCCCGTGGTCGTAGAAGGCCGTGCTGTGAACGGAACGGACCTTCGGTAACAAGCTTTAAAGAGGGATGATTTGAGAAAGTTTTAAAGACGTGATGAAGTGTCTCCTGCAGTGTTAAGTTATAATTATGGTCACTTGATTTGTTGGAGAAATCCTCACAAACAAGATAACATTCAATTATGCATAAACTTCCCCAGAGAACACACATTCCCGGTAGTTAAGAACCTCCTTCCGGGTTGAGTTTGAGTGATTTCCTCACTTTTCGACTTAATAATGTGTCCCGAACCTAGCCAACATTTCCTGCCCTATGCCCCGGAACTGACAGCACCTCGTGAACAGCACATCCCGGCGAAAGGATTCCCAATGCCCCCGGGCTTCCGGCATTGGACCGAAAAATAGGATTCTAAAAAGTAAATTCAAGTGACATTCCGCCGGCAGGAACTTGAGTAATCACCCCCGGGCGGGGGGCCACGGACTCATATTCGGTGGACACTTCCGAAGGACACTTCCAAAGTCCGGTGCTGCTGCCTTTTCACCCGGCCCCCATTTGGAATGTCAAGGGTTGCTAGGGGTTATCCCTCAAACAATACTTAAGCCAAAGTGTTGGCAAACGTAGTAGGCGGCGCGGCGGCCTGCGAGGTGACTGAATGGGCCCGGCAGTCGTATAAACTTTGCTGACGAAAGTTTCACGTTTTATGACATGTGTCACACACACACACAAATACACACAGTCGCGTGGCTATGTGTGTGTGTGTTTGGCTCGCATGAACCGCCTTTTGGGATGAGAGCCTTTCGTCAACAAGAGAAGCATTTCCGTCAGACTTTCCCGAAAAGCATGACACATACCATAAGCCAACAAGGATGGGAGGGGAAGGATGAGGATGCGCACGATGCGAGACACCCGAGATTTATGTCCTTTCATCTGGAGAACCACAAACGAACACACACACCACAAACAGGGCGTCATCAATGGGCATCTAGGTTCCGGTGCATAAGAAATCAAATGACATTTCTCGGGCTCCGATTGTCTCCTTGTCCGGCCTTGCCGGGGAGTGTCTTCAAACGAGGCCACATTCATCTTCTTGCCCGGTTTCCCGTAGCCCGTAGTGTTGCCGTTGCGCAGTTCATTAGAGGTCCTGGTCCTTGGTCCTGGTCCGTGTGGTGGTGGTCTGGTGACGACAGCAAGAGCGCTGGTTGGCCCAGTGACCCACTGGGTGCTGTGGCTTCGTTTTACGAAGCCAAACGGGGCAACGGAGCCAGAACAATGCAAAATGAACGGTCGGTGAACGGTGAAAGACATCATTACAATAAGCAGGTGTACGAAGGGGAGGGAAAAGCGGTCAGAGAAGGGTCGTTGGTCGAGGGAAAAGGGAAACTAATTAAATCCCAAGATTAATAGACTCAGTACCTTCGTTGCTCTCTCTCTCTCGCTCTCTCTTTATCACCGTCTCGCTGTCTCGGTGATGCAAAAGGTGCGCAAAAGGGGCCTCTCCCCGGGGAGGGTTGGTTCCTCCTTTCACCACCTCCTGTCCGTCTCGTGAGGCGCTGTGCTGGCACATTGTGCTGAATTGCACATTCCCAAAAGGTGATAAATTTGGTCAACTTCGACCGCCATCAACTCGGGCTGGGCCCTCGACCTCGAATGCATTGGAATGCTGGGCGCGTACCGTCGCTGCTACTGGCTGCTCCCTGCATCCCCCTGGGGGTGGGGGGTCTGACGCTTAGTCTGACGTAAAGTAATAGTCCCCCCGGGGCTGGCGCACCTATCAGCGACCGTCTTTGAGGCTGCGACACCGACGCACCTTCCATTTTCTCGCACGAAAAGGGGTGGCTGGGGGGATGCATTATTTACTAACGCAACGCCAGCCACCCTCGCACCCAGCCACTCGTTCGGGTGAACCCTTCGTACCGATAACCGAAAAACGGTTTGCAAATGGTTGGCACAAAGCTTGCCGGCTCGAGACGAAGCGAGGGGTAAAGAGCAGAAGAACGCATAAATCAGTGTCCAACGATGCTGCTGCTGCTGCTGGTGCGGAGTCCACAAAACTATGCAAATTCGGCAACCATTCTGGTTCCCTCCGCCACCCGTTCCGGTGATTGGCTCGGTGCTCGGGAACACCGGTTGGCGGTCGGTCGTTCGCTACGATGACGACGATTTTGCAGACGACATATCGATTCCCCGCCACACACACGCACACACGTACACACCCTGATATGAACCCTTTTTCGCGGTAGAATCGACTGGATACAATCAACACCCGGAATGCTCGATTTTCCTGAAGGCCGACCAGGAGGAGAAAGGGAGGGAAAAATGGTCCCCAGGAATGGGTGCGCATCGGCGAGACCGTGGAGTGAATGAGCCGGAGAAACAGGGTTCCGGAATTGGATTCCCGCTGCCCGTCGTCGTGAGGTGAACATCCCACATGCACACGGGATTCGGGCGCAGGTCCACGATCCGTTCAACCACGACAACGACTTTGCTGGAAGGGGGGACCTTCGAGGAAATGTCGGGGATTCCACAATTCCAGATACCGTATCCCAGCACCGAACGGCAGCACCGAGACACCCGAAAACAGTCGGTTGGTTTATTCGATTTACTTAATGATGCGTATTAAGCAGGATTTTCCATTTGTTTGCCAGCCGATTCCGTCGTCGTCGTCGTCGTCGAGGTTGGAACGGATCAGTCCGGTTCCCGGTTTCGTACCGCGCACCGAGAAACTTCCATAAAGTTTGCTTTGGATTTGACAAATACACGCACACACACGCGAACGTTGGCGCGTAACCGGGGCGTCACCGGATTTGCCACCGAGAGAGAGAGAAAGAGAGTGTGTGCTGAAGGTGTGCTAATGCCATTTCGCTTTTGCCCGGATGAGCCGATCCGGGGCCCCATTGCCCGCCGGAATGAGGGTTTTCCGGAGCCAAAATAAATAGGGAATTAATTTGCTGTTTTCCGGTGGCTGACAAATGGTTGCCCATTCCACGGGTGGCCACGAGTTGCACAGAGCCAGGAACCGTTCTGGTTGTCTCTCGTGGGTTGCTGGGATTCAGTGTTGCTTTTGGATTAACGGAGCCGAGCGTTTGTTGCTATGGTTTCGCCCACCCCGCGGAGCAACGGAGTAACGCGGCGCATTTAGCAGTCCAGGTGGTAGGTGGTTTATCTCCCTCTGTTGGAGTTGATTGAAAGTAATGGCTTTGGCTGAGAAAATGGTGAACAAAAGAAACCACCGAATCCCGCGATCAGTGTGATTGTGCGGTGGGGATAACTTGGGTTTGAAGTGAAAATGGTTTGCTCAAGAGTGTGTTCTAAGGACGTATTATGATTTTCTATTAATTACTTTCTTTACAAAGAAATGAAAAAAAAATAAAAGAACCGTAATAAGTTTTTAAATACACTGCATCAAGATGAAAATGTGTGACGAAGGGTAAAAAAGTTGCAATTTATGTTACTAACTTTGTTCGTTTCATTTCTATTCGCGTGCTCAACGTGATGTAGACATCACATAAGCATTAGTTAGAATACAAACAAGATTTGTTTTAAATACTTTGCATAGCCTGCTCGGGAAACAACATGGAGTTAATTAATAGTATGAAATAAAAAAATAAAATATGTTAATGGCTGAAACAAACTGATACAAATAATTAAAAGTTTAGTAAAGAGCATTTTAGGAGCTTAAGAACTTTATGTGGCAGACCTTTTTAGGAACACAACATTCCATGTTACAATAATTCTTCTTCTAGCATCATTGCATTTGCTATGTCATATGTTGGTGTTCGTGGGATTGTGCATGTTTTTTAGCTGATCAATGTATCAAACGTGGGACTCTTTTGAAGGCTAAAGAAAACCAATACTACCAGCTGCCGGTAAATCTCACACAGCAGTTAATTGATTACATTTTTATTTGATGTAAGTACTGACCGTATTGAGTATTGAAAGTATATAGGAACTGCCATTTTGATTATTTTTAAAAGTAAGTTTCATAAATTTGAAAACATTGTCCGGTCGTGAAAGAATTCAAGCAGAGTTACACAATCCCCTCGAACAGGAACGCCTTTCATTCGATCGTTATTGAAGACATTTCCTCGTACGAGGTGAAAGCATGAAAACAAATCTTCGCAGCGGATTTGTTTGCTGGCGCAATATAATTTATGTTGCCCTCGTTCTCGGCCATATGCAAGTGTGACGATTTCCTTTTCCAACCTCCCCTTTTCCACCCAAGGCATCATGTAAAAGATAAAAATATGTCATAAAATTGAAAACTCTAAAAACCCGTTTTTACATCAAACCACAAAACCGTCCTTTACTACCAAGGCAACGGCCCACCATAAATAATGAAACGTATCGCGGGTTCCTGTTCCTTCCGAGCAATAAAGACACATATTTCCTTTATTATAACACATTCCGCATCCAACTGATACGCGGGCAATGATAATGTTGTCAGCGGTTTGCCGGCGGGCATAATAAAACGATCGCATCGCATCGGATCGGTCCGGCGACTGTTGCTTCACCGCCACTCCCAACACAGCACAGCGCCAGGAAGCAAACCAAAGCTCAATAATCATCAACCACCACCACCACGGCCGGCACGCAATAAAGAGAAATGCTTCAACCGTTGGCCGCTGATTGTGTGCTGATAATGGCACAACCTGTATAAAAAAAATAAACCCAAATCATCAATTTCAAGTAAACTCCAGCACGCATCGGCGGCACGATACGATATGGTTTTGTGTCCTACCAATTGTGTCCAACCGGATCGAACGGAACGGAACGGAACGAGCGGAACGGAACGGAACGAACCGTGGTGCGTCATGTCACGGCACTTTGCGCTATAAAGCCGTGTCGGTCCCGTGGCCGTGAGGTGACAAATGACTTCCGCTATAATTTGTCATCGGTTATGGATTTTAAAGGGCCTCGAATGCGTGGTGGTGGTACGTTTTTGTGTGTGGGGTGTGCGACGGAAGGACAACACCATCACCATTCCCTCCTGTTCGCCCTATAATAACCACGGAACGTGAGCTGAGCGCCAGCGCCACGAGTTTACACCTACCGCAAATGTGAGCACCGGCCAGCAGCACGATTATTGCATTCACGAAAACACATTTATCCTTATCAGCCATCACTTAGCGTCCTATTAACGTTGCAGCGGATAAGAAATCTGAAACGAGAAAAGCAAACAACCAAAAACAGGAACAATGTTAATGATTTGCGAAACTGTGCCTCGGTACAAGGTGGTTGCAAGGGACAGGGATGGAGGGAGGGAGGGAGGGAGTGAGGAAGGGGGGTTGCAGGGTAGGGGCTGCACTGCACTGACTGAAGCCCGACAAGTAATGCTTAATTTTATGTATGGCCTTAGATAAAGAGGACAGCAAAAAACAAAAACCTTGGAAGGTAAATCGTTTAGGGCACATTCATGGGGAAAACTTTTGCCCTTCTCTGTGTTCGTGTGTGTGTCTCGATGTGTCCCTTCTCACAGCTACCCAGACTGCTTCCGAGACTGCTAGCCGAGCGCCACAATGAATGCGGCTATTGAGTTTGAGGGTTTTCCGTGGCAAAGATTGCTCCTCATACGACACATACAGCCGCCGGTCGCCATCCTTGGAAGCACGAGCGTCGAAACCAGCATCACCACCACCCTCCCTAATGTGCACAGAACAGGGCCACCCTGCGGGCGTCACATACACGTGTACAGCTCTGCATACGCTCACTCAATTAGGCATTAATATTTTATGAGAAACAGAGCATGGCCGGGGCATGGGTATGGGTGGGATCCAGGGGGGGAAGAAAAGGGAAAGAAACAGCAAAAGCCCTCGTCCTGGCCCTGGCTCTGGCCCTCGCTAGGCACGGCGCCACCACCACCACCATCACCGCCTAGTGAACTTCGGCGAAGAGCATAAAAATTATGCATAATTTAGTATCACAAGCCATAAATCTCGGATTCGGGGATTCCGAAGTTCGGTTATTCGTGCGCCATTTCTTCCTCTCCCTCTGTCTTTCTCTCTCTTCCTCTATTTTCCTTTTTGTTTTTCGTTGTATTCATACGGCTCATTTCGGGGGGAAGGCCATCATTCTGAGCCCGAACCGCCGGCTTTGGCTTTGGCCCACATGCGGTGCGGTGGTGGTTTTTGAGGTTTCGTTGATCCTCCGTTAAGCTTAAGCTCCGTGCCGCTGACGGTCCCTGCCAGCCTACCAGTCCTTGTCCAGTCTCCTGCTTTCTACGGTCCCCTTCCCTGCTTCGATGGATGGTATTTAATGTTTTCGTTATGCTTTCGACACCGCTGCCTGTGCGCTTTTCATGCTCTCGCAGCTACAAGGTCTTGCCAATGGCGCCATGGCACCGCATCGAGGGGCTTTGCGATGCATTTCTTCCCTGCGACACACACACGCAGACGCAGAGAACCGCACAGTGTCGCGCTGCCACAGCATGAGAAGTAGTAGCAGCAGCAGCAGCACGTAGCTACCGGGCACGTTGCAGATAGACGCCTTCGTGCATACGACGCAGTTGCTCATGCATCGCACCAAGGAGAGAATGCTGTGTACGGTTGCTTCTGAAGACCGATTGAAAGACCGGTACCGAAGCTGGCGGTAGGCAAACGGCGCGGACAGTAAAGTTTTTATTGCGAACAAATTTCACCCACCCATGTTCGGCAATTTCGGTAACGGACGGACGGACGGACTGCGGGGAGGGAGGTCAGGGTCAGCGAAAGGCCATTACTGCCCTGCTGCTCCGCAAGCTTCCGCATTTCATCGCAGGGAACGCCGGAGATGTGGTGTAGGCGAGGATCAACAGAGCGCTATTACCGTTGGTTGGTGTTCCTGGTGCTGTTCCTGGTGGTGGTGATGAGAGTGAGTGGAGGACACGTTCTTATTTATTTATTTTAAGCCATAATGCTACGAGATGCCCAGATATGGATGCCCTACAGCCCTACTGCTGCTGCTGCTGCTGCTGCTGATAGTCGATGTTGAAACAGCATGGACAACGATAGCACGAATTGCGTCGAGCGACGACCGAGCGGAGCGTTTCATCGGAAAAAGCTAAAAATAATACTCACCGCGAGGACAGCACGAGGGAGCTACGGGAAAGGTATTGGTAATGCCGGTCTGCAGGTCCAGCGATAAGGGATCGGAGAAGGGAATACCGATCCCATTATCACCGTCCTCTTGTCCTCCAGCTTATCAAAAATGAACCCGTCCCGTTCGGCCGTTCGTGAACGTTCGAAGGTAGGCGGTAGTGGTTAAGTATCGGTCGATGGTTAATCCCGGTGCTTCCGAGAAATGTTTCTCATCTTGAAAAGGGGTTTGACTAGCGTTTTGAGCCTCCCTGATAAACTTTTCCATGCGGTAATAGATATACAGGAGGCTTCACGGCGCTGCTTGCTAATCGCTGAGCAGCCATTTTCAACAGGATAATGACTAATAAGGCTTAGATCATAGCGTGTAGTGCATGGGTTTTGGGGTGCCTCTACGTTCCAGACAGAACGTTAAAACCCTCCTCAAGGTATTGCTTAGGAATCCTCAAAGGAAATGCTTGTTAGCGATGGTAGAGTGTAAGAAAATCTATTTAAAGATTCTTAGAGTTGATTGAGGTTTATTGTTCGTAGAATTTCTACGTGCATTGTGGGTTGTACTTACTAGAAAGTAATTTTACGTACATCAATTTAAGATATTGCTCCCTTTCAGTTTCTCTTCGCTTCATTATCGTTTAAAAAAAATGAAATTTCATACACCAATCGTACTGAATGCTTCCCATTTAATAAAACATTATATATGTTAAAGCGCTTGTTCGTGTCGAGCATTTTACTAAGAATTCTATTTAAAATGCTGAAATGCAACGGAAATGTAATCAAAACCAACCATCAATCCGCAAATGTCAATAACCAACAAAGCTGCCATCATTTTGCGTTCCCGTTTTTCATTCCGCGATTCATGGTAATGACGCGTGCGCTCGCTTTCCACTGAATAACTATCCCCCTCCCCTGGAGTGTCATATTCGAAATGATATGCAATCACATCTCACCTTGCCGCCTGGTAACGTACACCGCAGCTACAACCACCAAACGCAATGCTAGTCCTCAAAGCTTAACGGCACCAAACAAAAACCTTTCGCAGAACAGGTAACAGGAAAAGCCGGAACACCTGTTCATCCCGATGGATCATTTTCGTGGTCTACATTGGCCTATTTGCCAATGCCATCACCCTGGTACTCGACCCTCCCCCCCCCCGGGCGATACGCTGAATGACAAATGGTTCGCAGCCTTCCCCGCATATTCATCGCGTAGTCGAACACACTCTCTTCTACAGGTGTAATGTGTGCGTTTGCTTTACTGCTTTGGCATCCCCGTGGCATCGAAGAACAGAAAACCGCGCCACATGGGCTCGTCAAAAATGTGATCGCAAATTGTTTACCGAGACAAACCGGAAACGGGAATCCCGGGCAGTAGTCCCATTTTTAGTCCTATCTTCCGCAGCGTCCACCAGCGAGAATCAAAGGAGGCTGCGTCAAGGGAGCGAAAAAAAAAACAAACGGTGATGAACGGCTACGTTCCGATAGCTCGTTGATTGATTGGCCTAGGACAGGGGATGCGAACGAGATGTCCCCCAAAAAACAGCCGACAACAACAACAACAACAACAAGTCCGGCGAACTCAAACCAGCGCCATGCCGTCGTCGCCACCATCGAGGCCGCCGAATGTCTGTCCTGGCCTGATGAAGGCTGTCAAATAAATCAAATGGTTGGAAGTGAAAATCAATTTAGAGAAAGGAGGGAGGGAGGGAGGCCAGGCGCCACGGCCCCGAAAGGTGACGACGAATTTGATCGAATATCAATCGAGCAGCGGTGATGAAAAATGGATGCGAGAGTGGGCCGGCGGGATGCGGGATGAGATGGAAAACAGCGTCGTCACCGTGTCCGTGTTAGGAAAAAGGACACCCGAAGGGGAAAAGAAAAACTCACATAAAACAAAATGAAGCCCGTAGCTCCACTGGAAGCGTGCGGTCCGGAAACTCTCCGCCAGCACTCGGTAACGAACGGCGGGTTGTGATTCAGTTCCACCGAAAAAAAAGGAGCCTTCGGACATCAGTATGAGAAGCACTTTGTACGCCCCGGGCAACAATAGAACGGGATAAGGTTCGTGGAGGATGTCAATCATTAGCAGCGTCGCCACCGGCCATTAGCGAACAGCAAATTATGTGCGACGAATGATAGCAAATAAGCTGCTGAATCGAAATCCACTTTAATGCGCTTTCTGGGCACACGCGTAGGTTCCGATTAAATCGCGGACGATCCTGTAATGATTTGCATTCCATCAGCACCATTCAACAACAGTACAACACAGCGTTTGTTGTGATATACAGGAATGTTTCTGTTGGCCATTGTGTAAAACAATGCATAGTGTATAATGAACGGTAACAATCGAACTCAACAGAATGGTAGATATTGCTTTCACTGCAGTATCTCTCGGAATGCAGCAGCATAATGCGCCTTCGTCAAACGTTCGACAATGGATGGTCCCATCAGCTCAGGATAAAAAGGTTTTTCGGGAGAACTTCAATGGAACAATGCACATTGACTTCAATGGAACGAATTACATGAGATTCAGTTTATCATAATGATTCTACTGTCCATAATGAATATTGATGAAAACATTTGGTTTAACATTAACTTTATGTGGCAGCAAAAGGCGCGGACTACAACAGTAAAACACTTGTTTGTAGTGTTTCACTTCGTCTGATAAAGAGTTGTATGTGTCTGTGAATTGACAGCGATTGTTCGCTCCAAAGGTACGTCATACCATACGATACATAGGAATACAATAAAAAACATACTTTTTTACACATAAAATATAATACATAATAAAGAGAATACATAAAAAACACTAAAATAAAATTCCCTTCGTGTTCGATGATTTGCATTATATTTCTCAACAGTGCCACGGATGTGTGTGTTATCTGACGCTTACCACAAAATATACAAACGCTAGAATTAGTTATCTGCAATACATTGTCCCTGCTCGGAGCTGTTCTATACGATTTTACACCGTAGCACCTCGAGGTGTGGCTTGTACAAACCGAACAAACAGAAACACTGTCCCCACACACCCGCTTGATGATGGACAACACCGAGATGAAAGCTACAACGCAAGGTGGAAGGGCAAAAAGTGAACCCTGCTGCGAAGACTTGCTGGAGTAATATTGAACATTCTCCCCCGCAGGGCCCTGCCGGGGCTGGGAGTTTACATGGGTCGAACCACAGTTAATGGAGTTGTTGGACGACTGCTGGCCGGCCAGGTGTGACACTGTGAAGCTCTGACTGATTGCATCTTTGTGGTACGTCAGTAGAGTCCCCCCCTTCGTCCCGGGTTTGCATCGAAGCTGCATCACAGTGATGACACCAGATGTGGCCCATCGCTGTGTGTGTGCGCTCTCAGTGCCACATTGCACACACCAGGTAGGACGTGGTAAGGCCACTCGATCCCACCCGGGAGGGGGTGTCTGGGTAAATAATCAAACGCAGGACAGGACGGTGACAGTCACAAATTTGTCTAGCAGGGGTTTTTTTTTGTGTGTGTTGCTTTTGATAAAAGCGCTCTTCAAGGACATCAGAGACAAGGGTCACATACTGCATGCCAGCGTCCCTGTGAGATAGTAGCAACAGCACCACCACCACGGTTGCCAGCTCGACACAAAATTGGTTTCGATAAAAAGTCCTTACCGGACCGTCGATGGTTGATGCGAGACTCACCAACGCCACAAACGACGCCTGACATGCATGAAGGACACCAACCACACACGCACATGCACATGCACACACTTGTACACTCCAGATAAAGGAACGACGATGTCGACATTAGAGCAAACATCCAGGCTCGTCACGACCGTCACGACGGTAGCGACGAACGACGCGCTCCGACGGTACTGCATCCTGACGAGTGACACAGGATGCTCTGTGCTGCTGGTGCTGTTGCTGTTGCGGCGGCCAAAAGTGAAGCCGACATGGCCGGAAATGAGGTGAAAACTCTGCCCAAACGAGCTTGGAAACGATCCTTAAGCTTCGAAAGTTGACGAGCACTCCCACTTGGTACCGGGGGGTTCCGGTCTCGGTTCAGTACCGCGTAAGGCAGGTACTTTGTGGCCGGTTGCTGCGTCTTGCCTGTCTTCCTTCTTCCTCTCCCGCCTCATCCAGACGATCGGTCTGCTACACTGTGAAGCGTCACTTTCGCATTTGCAACCCTTTTTCCCAGAACCTTAACCTAATCACCTGGCACCGGCAAACCATCATACGGTGCCCGATGCCGATGCTGATGCCGGTGCCGGTGCCGGTGCTGTCGCTTGTCTGCTGATGCTGGTGTTTCTCCGGGTCCGGCTACGACCCGGCCAGACCAGGCCCCCGGAGCAAGCAAGATGAATAGTGTAAAGTTCGTTTAGGGCCTGGCACGGCATCTCGGTACCTTCGGGGCGAAATACCGAACCAAACACCCGAACAGCCCTGGGATACCTTTGCCTTTCTCCCGTAGCGACCGGTTAGGGTTGCGATATGAGAACGAGGACACCGGAGACAAACTGGGTCGGTCGGGGTGGTTTTTTTACGGTCCAACGGCCGTATGCGAGATTCTCAAGAATCGTCAAACCGTACATTGTTCTTTGATGAAAGGGATCGGAATCGAGATCGATCCATTGAGAACGATTGAAGTCGCAATGGACGCCAAGGTCTGTCGGTTGTGGGGAGGGGGAAGCTAATTTCTGTTGATTCCATTGTCAGGGAGATAACCATGTAATGTACATTCCGGTAGAGTGCCAATGGTGCACTCTGGTGCTAGAGAGCTTTATCAAATTAAGTGGAAACGTTTACTTAGTTAAATAAATATGGTAGCATACCTTAAAATGCAGCTACAAATCGTTTTTGATGTTCATTTCTGCTATTTAGACCTGTTCAAGTTATCAAATGATGTATTGATGTATTTTATTATCTAATGTCATGCGCCACGTGATACTTGCAGTAAAATTTGTGAAGTTCAAACAAAGTAAACTAAACATTTTCCAATCACCGCAGCAGCTGTCCTTATACGAGCTACTTTTTTCATTAAAGAAAATGTTCGAATAGGAACTGAAACCTTTAAAAGCTTTCACTATTTTCGTACTTCAACATTTCATTTCCATGCTCTAGATCAGTATTGGGTATTGGTTTGCAGAATCAGAATTTCCAATAAAAATGAAAATAATCTAGCACGAAACCCTTTTCGAACGGAAGTTCCTTCCGAACGTCAGTTGCAATCGTTGATGGATTACAGGTGGTTGGTGGCCGCCAATAGGAGACTCGTTTCCCAACCCAAGCGATTCGTTCACGACATCAAACTAGAAGCAGGAAACATCACCAGGACGGTACTGAATGGCAAACGGTGGTGGTTGCAAAGAAGTGCTCGCGAGCACCGAAAGGGTGAACTTTCAAACAAAACGAATGGAAGAGAATGGCCATGTCCGGACACTTCGCCCGGAAGCCACGTTTCGAAACAACGAAGAAAAAAACCAAAAGCACTGCTCGTCCTGCAGTCTCCCCTCCCCAAACAAGGGGCAGTCCTGGGTACGAAAAAGGAGACGAAAGGGAAACTTGGAGCGAAAGTACAATTAAAACTGACACCAACACCGCGTACCGGCACCACGCTCGGCTGCATTAGCGTCCCGTCGAAATAAACGAGCAGTTGCTCCAGAGAACAGCGTGTGCAGGAGGGAGGAAAGGATATCCGGCCAGCCAGGAATCTGGTACCCATTACTTACGCTAACGCTAGTCCACGGCGGTCTGCAGGGTCTGTTAAATATCAACGATCGTCACGATCTTTGTGGAAAGATGCGCTGCGGATCACGCGGCCCTTCGGAAGAGATTCGAATCGTGAAAAGATACGCAAACTACAACCGGATCCAACTGTCGTCTAGGGAGATACTTCTTTTCAACACTGGGCACACTCGTTCCGTCGGTGCATCGGTAACGTTCCCACGGGACGACTCAAGAATTTTCCTAAATCAACAGAAACTGGTTGCACCGTTACGGCGTTCCTGTTTCTCTCGTCGATACCACGGATGCAAACAGGCATACACACATACACACACACACACACAGACACGCGCGGGTATTCTGCTCTCAAATACCTTTTAAGTGGTGTTCTCAAATGGCACTCATTTCAACACTTTGAACTCATACTAAATTGCACTCAAACTTTCGCCATTGAAGTGGCGCCCACTTGCCAGCTGCTTCTGAATGCAGCTTCTCCGTTTAACACCAATTGGCTCTGCACCATTCCTACAGTTGATCGGTGGCCGCACGGTGAGGCCACGCTGCCAGTGACGTGCCGATTGGCCTTTTCATTTGCCACCTTTCTTTGTTGTTAACCTGTTTTCCGGAAGCGGAACCTACTTTCGTTGCAGGCAATCAGCAAAGTATCGCTGGTCACTTACTCCTTCCACCTTCCACCACTGGGTAGGTGGGAAAGTTTTTGGCCAAGAAGCTTACCGCTCCCTTACTGTTTGTTCACCGGAAACGAACCACACACCAACCGGAGTCACAACTGCCGGACTGCTGGACGTAGAAACTTGCTGCCAACAAACAAATACGGAATTACACAATCGGCACACACACCGATGGCACGATCACGTACACGCGTAAAGGGCTCCCCCGGTAAGCTAATCGGTTGGCTAATCGGGAAGCCATGGACCCAGGGGCAGAGAAAAGGCTGGCGACGGTTAGGTGTGGATCGAATCCCCCGGTGCCAGATCTCCAACAACCAACTCGTTGTGATTTGTTTTATTCCCAATCGCTAGCCGTCGCCGTGTATTCCATCGTTCCGCTGGTGGGTGGTTCTAGCACCCCCTTCTCCTTCCACCCTGCTGTGCTGCCGACGGTTTTGGATATCCTTTTCTGTCAATCATCGAACAACATGACGTACGACAGGCGGCGAATGCCCTACCACCACTTCATGTTGCAGCAGCACACACACCGCGAGCACCACCACTAACAGCTAGCCGCACCTGCACAAACGCACCTCAAATGTCAGCCCTGTCCGGACGTGACTGACATGCATGGGAACTAAGCCACCACAGCAGCAGCACCGGAAGCTGCCAACCTTGCCAGAGAACAACGTTGCGCGCCGCGTCGTTGCTTCACTGAAAGCGTCGTACGGTTGCTGAACGTGGACGCGGACCGCGGTCTGACGCCGGAGTCGAAGCTTGTGAATCGCACGAACGGGAATCGCAAACTGACACGAACCGCGTACCGTTTTGGGGAGGATAGCGTAGCGTTGGCTGGCATCCTTATCGCCACCGCGCAGTGTTCACGCGAGATATACTCCTTCGTATGATGCGGCGTCCGGTGAGAGAGAGCTGAGCGTTCACTTCTCACTCTCATCTCACGATGGGGCCGATTTTTGCAGCAGGCGCTGGTTCCGGTGATGCTGCCCGATGATGAATTTTTGGAGCATTCCAGCTTCACGTGGGCTTCCCGAAGACGGATATCCGTACCGAGCATCCGCCCCCGGGGGAGTCTGCGAGCGTCTTAAAGATTGACAGTCATCGTAGTTGATCTGTGTGCTGAAGGCTTGTACCGGGAAAAAAGGGGGGAATATTGACATCAATCGTGAATCAGTGTGGGTGTCTGAATGGGGTAAGGGTCCTTAAAGAGGTACCTTTACTATTGTAGAGCCGCATAAACAATGATAAATCAGTTCGGTCGGATGGATTATAGGGATTTAAACCTTCAAGACCGAGTCCCCGAGGGTCCCTTGGGTTATCATTGGCAACATTGCGTATCGCCACGTGAACATCGACTTCAGCGTCACCGGCGGGGGGCTCCTCGAACGAACTTGTCTATATACCGTCCGGTGCTCGTGCGTTCCCCATCTCGCGCGTACCGGCTCACTGAAGCCTCCCGAGAGTTTCGTTACACTTTTGTTTTCCTTTTTGGGGCTGACTTCTCGTGTGAGAAGGAAAACAATGCTATCGCTCGCAAGAGTCGTATCCCTGCTCTTGGAGCTGTTCTCTCTCTCTCTCTCTCTCGCTTTCTAGTCGGGAAATCTGGTCGGAAAACTTCGGATCGTTGCTTGTGCATTACGATATGGGCAGCACCAGCTATATGCAGCGTTGATGCTGTTGAAGAACTTTTCGAGGCAACGCCGGCATTCCTGCTTGCTGTGTGGGGTGTCGGTGCTGTCCAGGGAAATCTGTTATGAAATGCACTGCCTCCCGGACGAGTGGGAGCGTGTTTAACTTCCCGAGCAGGGAACACGTGAAGCGGCAATTGATAAACGAACGAATCTTCGAATCATCGTCGTGGGATTTACAACCAATAATTTTTCCCGGGATCTTCTGAGCACTAAGTAAAAACGAAAATCTGGATTCAACCAGGATTGAAACATTCACGTATCCCATTGACTATCAACGATCCTGCTGCCCATTTGGTGGAAGGTTCTTCCATTTGCCCAAAAACCCATTTCATTTAGAATCCTGTGCATTAAGGTGCAGAGGTACGCGGCGTGGCCAAAGGGCAACATTGGGAAACGCGGAGGGGATGGCTAGATAGAGACTCACGCCTGATCCGTGCTGGAAGCTCAACAGCTTGGAGCACACGTGAACACGCACACGCACACACCGGCTGACCATGCCAGGCGAACCATGAACAAACGGCACAATGGCCGGGGCCCGGTAAAAGGTTACGCTTTCGTGGAACGATCCGCTCGAGGAGCACGTTCGACTGATTTCCACCATTAGGCCGCGCGTCGAGAACGACGCAATGCCGTCAATGGCGACGGTGGGCCCGCTGTTGGCCCGCTCATCAGCAGGGCCTATCCGGTTTTCGAGCGGAACCCATTGTTTGGGATTACGGGGTAAAGTTGTTTTCCTTTCTTTTCCCGGCGTTCCAGCGAATACAACGGTGCGCGTAGATTGTCAGTGGCCGCAGACGCTGACGGTACGCGGCGCACGATGGCGACCGTAGGCCGACCGGTTGGTGGACGATCAATCGTTACCGAATGGAGTTTGTACCAGACTCCAGGTACAATCCGACACCGATACCATCCGGCCTCTGTCTTGCTTAAAGTGGTCGATGGCTGGCTGCGCCGCGGGTTGGGGACCAGACCGAGCTTGGCTTCGCCATTCCGAGGGGATTATAGTTTGTGTCACGGAATGGTCTTTACACGCATCTTCCTCTCTCTCTGTGCGTACACCGTTTTCCAGGTGTTTGGGACGGGTTTTTTTTTCTATTTCTCTCTCTTTTTGGTGCGATACCAGCTACAGTTCCTGCGGCGAATGCAGGTTCCAGGTGATGGATGCCCTAAACCCTCGCGTCGGGCCATAATCAGTGGGAATGGTAGGTCTTTGTGTGGTGTGGTGTGGTGTATGGGAGATACGATGCAAGTGAAACGAAACAATCTGCTACCGAGAGGGCTAAGCGGAATTATAAGGATAGATGTTTCCGTCTGCTGGAAGCATGATGACACTGGATACGTTGGCATTTCAGTGTTGGTCGCGACCAGGAAGGATAACTGGACTAATGCATCCAGGTCAGATAGCTCAACTGTTGCAAAAGGACAAGAAGGACCGTTGAAGCGATTACAATTTGATCGATACTATCCAAAACTGATCGTCAACATCGTCAAAGACTCCATCAACAACAACAACATTCCCACAAAAAGCACGCTAGCGGTCTGGTGCTGGCGGCACCGGGAGTAGCTTTTAAGCTGTTCCCGTTCATATTTCATTGCTCGGCGATGTTAATCACACCGCGCGATCTGCTTCCAACGACGGCGACGGCGACGGCGAGGACGTCATCCACTATCCCCCTTCCCTCGCTTCCCGAACACCCAACTAACGCACGAAACTTAATTAATTTAATTATTCATACTTTACTCATCATCAACAGCCATCACACGCCGGGTGCTAAAATCTCGACCACACTTGCACACCCTGGCCCCCCGGGGGCCAATACCTCTGACGCACGCATCACTCCGTAGTTCCCGGTCCCGGTCGGTGATGGTGAGGTGCGCTCATGACGGTATGCCGAAGCGTGGAAACTGCCACACCACATGTTTCACGGTTTCGCGTGAAACGTTTGGGCTTCCCAGGAAGGGGGGGCATCGGCAG
>NC_064874.1:29866902-29869402 GCF_943734745.1 Anopheles darlingi | reverse complement strand
GCTAGATGTTAAGACTGGCGCTTCTAACGGTGGGACGGTGAAAATAATGCGAATACCGTTCGGTGGCGGAATGTCGAAGATAGGCCACTTTGATAAGCTAGAAAAGATCGGCGAAGGCACTTACGGAGTGGTGTTTAAGGCGACCGATATCTTGACCCAAAAATGTGTGGCTCTGAAACGTATTCGGCTGGACAGGTATCGTGTTGGTTCGGGCTGACTTTACCGCAAAGGATAATAACAATGAATGTAAATGGTTTCTTTCAGCGAAACGGAAGGTGTACCTTCAACGGCCATGCGCGAGATATCGCTGTTGAAGAGCTTGAAGCATCATTCAATAGTTGAACTCTTCGATGTCATCATTATCGATACTAGCATCTACATGATCTTCGAGTATCTCGATATGGATCTGAAGAAGATGCTGGATAGACACAAGGCTAGTTTCAGCCCGGCGCTGGTCAAGAGCTACATGCATCAGATGCTGGACGCAATAGCACATTGCCACCTGCACCGCATTCTGCATCGCGATCTGAAGCCACAGAATCTCCTCGTGGATCGCAAGGGCCATCTGAAGCTGGCTGATTTTGGACTAGCTCGTGCCGTCAATCTACCCATTCGGGTGTTTACCCACGAGGTGGTGACGCTTTGGTATCGGGCGCCCGAGATTCTGCTCGGCACCAAATTCTATTGCGTTGGTGTGGACACCTGGAGCTTGGGATGCATCTTTGCTGAAATGCTTATGAAGCGGCCACTGTTTCCGGGCGACAGCGAAATCGATCAACTGTACAAAATCTTTCGCCAACTTGGCACACCGACCGAGCAGAGCTGGCCAGGGGTTTCGCATTTAACCGATTACAAGAAAACTTTTCCGCAGTGGCAAGCCGGTACAATGCCGCTTGAACTAAGAACCGAACGAGATGCACTAGCTCTTTTTAATGACCTGATGCGGTACGATCCAACAGCACGGCTGTCGCCAAAGGATGCCATGAGTCATGGTTACTTCGATGATGTACAGTTAGTTCCACCGGAATTCTAGCCGCCATCACATCAACTTCTCGATCTCACCCCTGTATTCGGAAGATTTCAATCGAAACAACCACTGAGCTCAATAAACGGTTGCTTTTCTACGCCAAAACCCTGTTCTGTGCTTCTGAGAGGTATGAAGAATAGTATGAAATCTTGTTTTCCGGTAATGTATGCCAGTTCCGGTACCGGTTTATTTCGACCTGAAGTGACTTAATGAAATTCAAAACCATGAAGAACAATTATTGAAATAAAGAAAAAAAATCAATGAGAATGACGAATATTGGCCCAAAGAATCCTGAAATATTCTATGGATTGGAATCCAAAAAGTGGGAAATCTTTTTCTTAAAAGTAAACCCCTTCATCTTCTTCAGCTGCTTCAAAGTTCGAGTTTCCTACGAAGCTTGCGAATGCTTCATCCGATGGACCACCACCCCACTTTGCCGCCTCACCACCGCGCATCGTTACATTGTAGCAAACGTTTTCGCTCTTCACCAAACTCTGGCGTAAGGTGTTCATTTTGTGCGTAAAGTCACGGCTGCGGGCCGATGACACGCTCAGAAATCCGCGGTACAGATCCTGCATGAATCGACAATGCCCGAAGCAACTATCGACCTGCCCAGAGCCCAGCCCGTTAATGCACTTTCGCATAATCTCTCCGCTCAAATCACCCAAACCGAGCACAAAATCAAGCGGCTGCAGCAAACAAACGCTTTCGAGAGTAGCCTGGCTTTCGTTCGTTGTCGCTGGCGGGGATTCCGCTTCCGCTTGTCCATCGCTACCCTCGGCTACTTCCGCCGTGGTGGCTACTTCCGCTGTGGTCGAGTCGTTCGGTTCGTTGGTAGTTTCTTGCTTCACTGGTGGTGTAGCCTCATGTTTATAACTTAATTTTTCCTGCACTACCTGCCAGTGCGAAATTTCCTGGCCGCTCGAGTACTCGTAGAAGGAATAGGCCTCAATAAACTCCTGCATACCGTGTGTATACGCTCGAGCGTACTGGTATGCATCTTGGCCTCGTAGTTCCTTCGCGATGATGAAAAACTGGTTCCGGAACAGATTCTCCAGACGCTGCTTCGCTTCCTCGCAAACTTTTGCATCGTTGTTTTTCCTGAATCCGTGGAATAGTTTATCGTTATATAAATTATTGTACTTGACATCAGTTGAACGAAACGTACCTGGGATCGATGGTGTGTAGTAGGAAGATAATGCGCTTACTTTCGATCGTTATGTCTCGACTGCACTTCACAATCCGCTCGTGGCGATCGTGCTTCGCATCGAGTTCGCGGGCGTATCCGCGGAAACTCTGAATAATAGGATTTGTCTCATCCAAGGAACTCCCGGAACCGGCATTTTGCCCATCTCTGCCTCCACGGCGGCCTCCTCCTCCTCCTCCTCCTGCACCACTTCCACCACGGCCACCGCTACGACCGTGGTAGTTTCGTCTGTTACCACGATTTTGGCTCATTCTTTTCGATTCAAG
>NC_064874.1:29784402-29859402 GCF_943734745.1 Anopheles darlingi | reverse complement strand
GACATAGAAGAGAGAAAGAAACATTTTCTTAGATTGTTAAAGGTTATATGCAATATCTCGAATCAAAAGAAAGGGATATCAAGATAGTTTAATTAAATAGAAGTTGTGGCGATACTGTTTGTTTCTACAATTGCCTGCAACATTTTAATTAAGCACATCGCACTGCGACGCCAACGCCAACTGTCTCAATGTTAAGCGAAACATCAATTCGCTCCGTAAACTCCACTTTAATTAGCAAACTATCTGACCGTAGTGATCTGGGAAAACATTGACGGTTAATTTTTACTGCCACACAAACCACCTCATAATCGTTTCCGGAACGCAGGCGTCTGGCATCGAAGCAGAGCAACGGGAATGTGGAAGCAAAAATTAAAGAAAAACAAAACAAAAACCCTGCGTCGTCGTCAGCGCGAGATGAACCCCGAAAAAGGGAATGAAACGAAAGAAGGAAAGCCGGATAAAAAATTAAAACAAACTAATTCCAAAAACGCGGGTGCGCGGGATTTAATTTGAAGCAGCAGGGTTCCGACGCGTAATGTGATACGGCTTATGAAGCGCTGCCGTTCGGTAGCGCTCGGAAAACAAGAGGACAGCATAATACGAGCGACCAGCGACTTTACTTGGAAAGGGGTTAAGTTTACAAAACTTGCCCTCTTCGCTCGCTCGCCGTTTGCACCTCGCGCTCCTCGTGGACCGTAAGCAGTCAAGAACGCGCGTTCACGGAGAGGTTCTTTAGTTTACCCTTTAGTTAGCAGTTCACGCGGTTTGAAGGAGAGGAGTATGGGAGGGAGACCGAGGTCTTCCGAGAACCACCGCGCGCCGACCGCTGATCGCGTGCGTTTGTAAAGAAAAATCACTTCAATGAAACTTTGCCAGATTTCTTGCTTGATTCTACCACCAACCATCGCACGCCATCAACCACACCACGTGAAGATGCTCATGCTACGTGTGAGTGTGTGTGTCTGTTAGTGTGTCTTAAAGGAAGTTGGAAGCTGCTCCTTTCGGGAGCTGCTTGCCAGAAGCCCATTTCGTATAATTTACCGAGTGAGAATAATTGATGATAGCACAGCGAGCGAGAGGCTTGACTCCCCCCCAGCCGCAAACCCCGCAATCCCTTCCAGGCTCATCGCTCCAACGTTCATCGCTCCATCGCCCGGGCACAACTCTCGAGGGCACCAAAGGGTCCATGGGGTTGGTTGGGCCTGGCGTTCTGTTGACGTGTTCCTGGAGCGTGTTCCGCAGCAAGTACTCCATCTCGCCCGAAACCGACCGACCGGCAGCGAAATGCGAACCAATTTATTTATAAAGTCCTCGCCGGTCGTGGCGCGGCGCGGCCAGTGGCACTCCGGAACCCCCCGGGTTCGCTCGCACCGTGGCCAATATTCGGTCCCCGAGACGATCAGTTTGGTTATGGGACATTGAAAGTTTATAAATTTTTTGCGCTCGTCAGGCCACCCCCTCTCCCCCAACCCAGGGGGGTGTATTTTAGCTCCCTCATAGCAGCCGTCTCCGGCGAGCATTACCGGTTTTGTCACTCCGTTGTTACTGGCATCGGCAAAGATCATGTGGCGACGCGTATTACAAGTTTTATGTTCCGTTTCGGACGACGCTTTGTCGTTTTTTCTTCTTCTTCTCTTTTTCCGAGTTTTCCATGTTCCGTGAACGGCCCGAAATGGCTCCCTTCTGGGCCCTTCAAGATCAGTGTCATTTTGAGTTATCTCAAACCAAGAAACCCGTACCACTATATGTGGCCGCGAGTCCTACGCGAGTCCGTCTCCGTTGTCAGCTTAAGACCGAGTGTACCGACGTACTGCGGGCAGCTGCTCATGTTGGTGGAGGTTTCACTGATTTCATTGATTGCTATTTAGGCGTCCCGGGGGCGTGAAGGCAGAAGGCGGCCGCTAAGCCGTGCAACAATTGAATGTTGTGCTGCTCGGTCTCGGCTTCGCGCACGCTCATCGCTCCGGGGACAGTTTGCTTTGAATCAATCAAGAGCGTCAGAGCGCCCACCACCACACAGTCAGCGAGCGACATATTGAATGCGAAAGGATGGCCAAGGCCCGAGGTAAGGGCCCAAGCAACCAACCAACGCAACGCAACGCAACGCAGCGCCACGCATCTTATGAGCTGACGGATGAACGGGTAACGCGGGCTCAGCGGTCGCGCCCCGACACGTGCTCTCGGATCATAACAATCATAAAACCATAAAAAAGTCGTTCCAGAGCGTTTACTCGAGTTGATTTGTCCCCGTGCGGCGCACAATTTCAATTTCTTGTGTCTTGTGAAATGTTGCTACCGGAGAAAAGTGATGGAGTGGGGAGGGGACGGAATCCTGGTACACGCCCCGAGGCTCGACGGTTCTGGTCTTTCAGCTCCGGATTATACTTTTGTCGGAACGACGGAACGATGCTCGATACCGCGTGTACACGTCGATCGCGTCGTCACGGTTTCACGGTTCACTTCGGCTCAAGTTCCTCAGTTTCGTTCGCGGGAGGGGTCAGGAAGGTGTGAGTGGGGGGGAGCCAGAGACACTGAAGACCCCGGGGCTACACTATCAGGGGCATCCGCTCGCGCCGTTCAGCATCTTTTCGGTTGGTGTGGTGTGACGGTTTGTGTCTTCTGTCCTTTTTCTTTGTTTTTACACACACCACCCTCATTTTCCTCACTCCCCCCCCCCCCCCGCGGCCAGCAAATCCTCCCTTTCTAGCCCACTTCCCATACCCGAAAAAAAAGAACCGAACATACGCTCTCGGCGGCCGCAGCGCGATATCAATCATCGAAACAATCAATCATACCATTCCGACGAAACGATGGAGCCGACGGTTCCAGAATGGTTCTGTTGGAGGTTGTTTGGTTGCGGGGGGGAAAGGTGCCTTTTGGGGGGCACGCGGGGCACACGACGTTATTTACTCGCGACCACTAGCGTTCGGATCGAGGTTTAATGCATTGGGGATGTGGTTTTTGTTTAATGTTTGCTCGTAAACCAGAGGAAACCATAAATGGAAAAGATTCTCCAAAGAATCGCTCCCCGCCGGCGCCTCATCCTCCTCGCCGAGACGGATGTGTCTCTTAGGTTCAGCGATCCATCGTCTGTTTACTGCATATTTACGTGCTGCTGCTCGTGGTGGTCGGTCTGGGGTGAAATCGATTGATAGGCAATTTGCAGTATGTTTGATAGTTGATAGTCGCTGCTTTTATCGTACTTTTGGGAGAACAAGCGGACTGGCGGGCCCTGTGACCCGCCCCTCATTTATCCTTGATTCACACTTGTCGGGTTAATAATGCCGGTTATTGGGAAGTTTAGGCAAGTTTAGTGCTTTATGTCGAATATGTTGCCAAAGATGCAGCATTTAAGACTCTCATAAGCAAAGATAAACAATTCCTAGCGTTTGTGTTCACAAATCGTACAGGATAACGTTGCAGAAGGGTGTGTCTTTCCTAAACGGACAACTTTCTCTAAGAGGTATTTCATTATAATAATAAATATTTCAGTTTCTATACAAGTTTCATATATAAGAGGTTCACGTTTCAAATGTAACGGTTGAAAATGCATATTTACATCATGCTTTTATGCGATTTTAAGATATTAATATGATATTAAAAAGGGAAGAACGGTTGGATACAAAATCTAAACTAGTTTAGTTTTGAAATTATAATCTATTCCATGAAATTGATCATTGAAAAATATTTTTAATCAACAAGAAAAATATAACAAAAGAAAACACGGAAAACTATTTTGTAGGTAAAACACAACGAATGAACACGGAAAATGGTATAAAAGATATGTTAGCAAATCCCGAGTTTTGAATAGAACAAAAAGTTCTTTGAGCAAAATACCTTCACCACTATTTTTCCAATAGTTTATCTCCGTGCCAGTAACGTTGTTTAGATCTTACCTACTGGGTAAAACACATGACAAATAATATGTTGTCGTTGTGCAGCCTCATGGTAGCCAAATAATTAACAAATATTTGAATAAAGATTAATTTTGTGTTTTAATTAACATATTTCAATTGAAACTAAAGTCAAATTCTTTGGCTTACTAAGTTGTAACCTAATTTAATTCTAAATTTCAGTTATTATGTATGTTGCAATAAATTATAGTGAATTGAGTAACTAATTTATGTCTATATCGGTGGCTATTGAAATGCATATTAAATTTGGAAATTTGGAAAGCAATAAAAACTTAAAGTCAAAGTCTTTTTAAAAGTTTCTAATTGTACCTCACAGGGCCGAAGATGTAACGAACCGTGGAAAATCATGGAACAACATCGTAAAGCTCATAAATCCTTCAAAGAATTACTGGACCCCTACCACAAACAAACACACACACACACACACACACACACACACACACACACACACACACACACACACACACACCTAAATACATCATGGCTAGTGCCTCTTTAAAGCAAATTGTTTATTTAGTGGCGGTCGCTTGATCGTAATTGATCGCAACGCAAACTAAACAAAATTATGCGCCCGGGCAGGTCGGATGGGCCCCCGGGTTTCCCAGGGTTCCCCCACAACCCAGTGGGTTCCCTGGACAGCCAGCCCGGGCCCGCTCGGCTAGACAGCTCCGGTAATTAAGTGACTCCCGTTTGACGATATCCAGTGTGGCCACAAGATGTTGACGTGTTTCGAGACTCCCGAAGCCAAACCACGGTTCGTTTTCCAGTCTCTGAGGTCCTCTGAGGTTGCATTCGATCCCATGACCAGACCAGACAGGCCAAGCACTGGCCCTGGTGCTGGTCTGCAGGTGCTGCCGGCAATTAATATGCAACTAACTGAATGCCCTCTTTGCCGCTTCACGCGAATGTTTACTCGATGCTCTGTGGGCCATTCTGTCGGGAGATGAGCGGTGTTGCTGGAAGTGGGCGGTGGATAATCGGCTGAACTCCGGCCTGCAATCTGGCAGCCTGTCGCTTACACTGCGAAGGGGCGGCGGTGGGGGAAAAGCTCATGTAAATGTGGCAACCATGTGGCAAGCGATGGTCGCCGGGGCTGGGTGTCCGGTGTGCCGTGATTAATTCAGGACGTGAGCCCGTGCCCGTGGTAAGTCCGGCCGATATTAGACGTATCCCCGGCGTGCGCGACCTGGACCGTGGATTGTGTGTGTCCGTTCGTTAAGGGACGGTGCTGTATGTGTGTCTGACGTTCGGGCGGCTGTAAGTGTGTACGGATACTGAAGCGAACAGGCAGGCAGGCAGACAGACAGACAGGATGGACCAACCACGGTACCAGGAGCCACAGTGTTCCGGAGGATGCAAATGGGTTAATGTACGTACGCGCTAGCATCGCTCCTGCTCCATTACAACATTGACAGGTGGGGGGGTAGGCAGGTGGCGGGGTCGGGGTTTATGTTATTTACACCTGACCGGAAGACAGTAGCGGCACCGAACCACACAGCCCCTCCGGGGGCAGGGCGCGAACCGTACGTGCGACGCGATTGTCATTTGCAGGCATCGTTGGAAATGCCCATTCTCTCGTCAGCTTATCACCTGACCGGGAACCAGGCCCAATGCAACAGCAGCAGACCCGCTCCTAATGGTCCCATTTACTGGACATTCAACGGCACGCTCCACTTGATCCTTTCCGCTTCTTCGACAAAGGTTGTGCCCCGGGAACGGGTGTATTCTCCGAGCATTTTTGTGGGTCCAGGTATTGGCGTGGGTCAATGGGTGTAACACACACACACACGGGCACACAGACACACCGACACAGTTACAAAGTCAAGCTGTGAGTAGAGCGAGAGATTGGAGCACGAGCGATGCTGTTGCTGTGCCGGACATCAAAGGAGTTTCGTCCACAAAGAGGTTCAAGTGAGAGATTGGCGACTGACCATCGGCGCCGTCGGTGGCCGCGGGAGGCCTCTTGGGAGTGCTGAAGCGTGCTGAAGTGGCCGTGGGTGATGGGACTGGACCGGACTGGGCCGAGCTAGAGCCACCTCCTCCAACAACCACTGACCCGGATCCTAGAGGTTTTCCCCCACCCGTAAATGGCGGAACCGAGTTCTAGTACCGGTCAACCGTGGTGAGACCATCGCCTGTTTCGCTTATTCCCGGTTGCTTCCCCGGTCCGTCCATCGGATTCGTTTCCTTTTTTTCCCCTTTATTGTTGTTCCGCTCCATCGTTGAACATCGTGCACATCGGTCGCCGGAGGTCAACCGGTAGAGTATTGCCGTGATGGCCGTGCAGGACTTTTATTTTTAGCTGCTACGGCTGCCATCCCGTTAACCCGGACTCCCGGACTGCTCGATGCGATGCGGTGTGTCCAGGCTGGAATGCTGCGGGCTCTCTCACGGGTTCCCCTTCACGGTGCCTTCCATCACCGACAATCGACCGACCAGACAGACTCCTCGAGTGGGCAAGGGCCCGAGGTTGTGGACGATCGCTTCTCGCAATGTGTTTTCATAATTGAACATGAGCCACCGGAAACTCTCTTCCCGGTTCTCGGTTCTCAGTTCTTTCCCCCCCTCCGTTCCCCTAAGGGACGCTCGCACGTGCTCGATTGTTAGCCCCAGACGTTGCAATGGCGTTGGGTTGGTGTCCCGCCGGAATTTCTCGGATGTTTCGGTTGCATGGTTTTCCGCATTCGCCGATCGTTCTTTCGAATGTTTAATCGAATCAAGTATTTGGTTGAATTCCAGACAAACCGATCATTCCGGTGAACCCGTAACATGGTAACATGGTGTTCGATGTATCCAATTCCCATGGCGGATGGCTGATGGCTGTATGGTGCTACCACAACGGAATGGGACCGCTTGTATCATTGCAGGAACTAAATATGATTATTTGTATTCAGATACTATTCTTTCCTCTTCTCTCATGGTAGAGGTTTGAATAAATTACTGTATAAGTATAAATAAGTAACGGTAACATTTATCGGCAAATGGTATCGTTGTAAGCGCTATTAAGCTTATATTAAGCTGAAGCTATTAATCTGAAGCTGTTAAGTTGATCAGCATGATTAAACTGGTGAAGTAGTGATTTTTAGTACAAAAAAACGTGAATATATCATTAGAGCATTTTTTAAAGCATATTTAAGGACGGGCGTGCCGTTCTTTTATCATAAGAGCATTGATTAGCGATAATGAATTATAATTTAAACCCATAGCCGTGTAATAAAACACTTCAAAGAAGGTAGAAGATTGAAATTTGTATGTAAAACATCTTGATGTTTATGATGTTTTATTTACTGCTCTAATTTTAATAGACTTGCAGTTCAACTCCATAGTGTATTTAGGGATGTATTTCGCGCAAAAAATGTTTCTAAATGATGTGGTAAGGGGAAACCTGAGAAGTAGATCATTTCGGGACGCTGATCTGCAAACAGGTGAGATGTAGACGAAATAAACAGAAAAAACAACTTGTACAAACACTTATTTGTCCATACTTTTTTAAACTTTTGCACGCCTTAGGAATATAAATACAAAATGGAGATGCAAACAGGTTGCAAAACTGGTACATCAAAGAGTCATATGTAAAATTTTTCTTTTCTGGGACGAAAACAAGACTTTCCAAGAAAGAATTGAATCTGGTCTAGTGAAGCATCAGGATTGACGGCAACTCCACTGCGTTGGATACGGTATCAGACAGAAAGAATGCTTGATGTCTATGCTGCCTAAACCAGTCATGACCCAATATATGCGTTTATGATGCTGTTTTAGTGTTAAAAATATATATCTTTCCCCGTTGACATAAAAGACTTTCTTTCGAAATTGCTGGTGCACCGAATGAACTACTAATCCGAATTGACGATTGAACGATGCAGCAAAGGGCAACCAAACACTCGAAACATTATGCAAACCATAATGCCAGCATAGCTAAGGTAAAATCCCGCGTATCGTCTATCCTATGCGTGTCACCCACCGCTACTCGTTGATGCTCATCTCAATGATGTCTGCATTGCTTGGAACTTAGAAAAGACAGAAAAAGAAGACGGAAAAACTACAGGAAAAACCTCGAGATGCAGACGAACATCAAAGCGACATTCAGCTTCGGGGTTGATTGAAGCGCTGCAGCACTGCTCGGTGCTGCGATGCTTCGAAATCGGTCAGACATCCAACCATCTTCTTCTGATCGCGCTCTAGAGCCTGGCCAGTCGGGAGGAATCTCGAGACGGACATGATACTACGGTTGCACTTCACTTTGATTGCCGTTGTTAAAGAGCTGCAAACAATTATCGGGCCTTCCTTCGTCCGCTTCACGTTCGGCTAAGACGTTTCCCAGGCGATCCGATTGGAGCGGAGGGGGCACCGGGGGCCAACTCCCAACGAAAGAAGGAGCGATAGAGAGCAGAAAAACGAATAGAATGAAAGAAGAGAAATCGAAACCCGGCTCCTCCTCGTCCGCTCGCCTTCCACATTGCAATTAGAAGGCCAAACGGTGGCCATTTTGGACGTGCCATCCCGTGCACGGCCAAATCTCGAGACGTCAGCAACAGCAGCCATCAGCCGGCCGATCGATCGATTGATCGATCGACGTACGACGTACGGTGGAGGCCGTTCCCGATGGAGGCCGTTCCGGGTGGGGGAGCTCCTCTTAATGAGCGCGATGCGCGCCCTATCGGAGATGCTTCGAATTTTATCGGCAAATCATCGGCACGGCGCGGGCTTCCGTTTTTCCCCGCGACCCATTATCGTTGTCTTTGGCGCCAACGACAGCAGCAGCAGCAGCAGCAGGAGCAGCACACGGGTCTAATTAGAGAAGCGTGCTCAATTACCCCACGGTGAAGCACAACGCGGCCAGATATACACGCGGGCCTCCACTCCAACACACGGCCCTTCACCGCTACATCCTGAAAAAGGAACGTGCCCTTCTAATGGTGTTACCGGTGGTGGTAGCGGTGGTGCTGCTGCTGCCAGTTCCGGCCGCCAGACGTCGACGAACGTCGCAAGAAAAATGAGCCAATGAAAAATCTATTAAAGCTAAATGCTGAACCGATGTAAGCAGACCATAAAACTACTTATTTGACAGGAACGACATTCTCTCCTCTCCCGGTGAGAGCAGCGGAGGGGGGGCAGGCTGCAGTAACGGGGTGCCGCTGGTCGGATCGATCCACTGAAGGGCGAGCGGTTCTTTGGGTTTACAGCTGCCTGCGCTACTACCCTTCCTTCACTTCTGGTTGGCCGCCCATTCCAGATTCCAGCGAAGCCAGCGGAACGGAGGCGCCTTCGTGTGACACATACCGCTACACTCCGGCACACCCTGGCACACCCTGGCGTCTCCTCTCCTCTTCTCTCATCGGCCGGGCACCGGGCATTAAGTGCTGGATTGGATGTTCTAAAAATATGAAAAATCTTTTTTTGGCTCTCCATTTCTTGCTCTTCTGGCACTTACGGCTAGTTCTCTCTCTTTTTCTCTCTATCTCTCTATTTTCCTCTTTATCTTCCTGTCCCTTTCCATTCCTTGCAACACTCTGGCGAAGGATTGTGACCCAGGATTGTACGCGCACACATGTGCATCCCATCTGGCGTGTGCGGTTGCTAAGAAGTACCGCTCCCGGACCGGAACGAAACAGGGCCACAAAATTGGTCGCGCTACTGGTTCCTACTGTTTCTACGGTCACAGTACAAAGGCAGTCCTCTGCGCTCTTGGAAGTCTCCGCGTCACAAAATCCAGTCTTGTCAGCCGCAGTCAAGCCAAACCCGCTGGATTAGGTTACGGCCAGGGAGTATCCCGGGGCTGTATCAAGGCGGAGGCTGGATAATGTCTTCGTCAGTCAGCGTCAGCGTCAGCGCCCGGTAGGCGCGCACACAGACACATAAGGGGTGCTCGGTTGACTGGCTTTTGGTTTTCGTGGAAGCGCCGCAAACGGTCACGAGGGTCGACGCCAGGTCATTGCCAAGTGCGCGATGCTACCGCTGCCTGCGCTGCTGTTGAGATGCAACGCATCGGTGAACCAACCAACACAGAACGCGAACCAGAGGCCGAGGAATCGCGACACTGAAATGCACTCCGTACTGAGGGGGTCTCGGAAATATGATGCTCCCTTCTCGATGCGACGATGAGTGATGAGAACGCCCCCGGGTAACCCGTTCTAAGGGCGAGGCAAGTGCGGCGACCCGTCGATAGCGAGACTCGAGACCCATCCCTGAAGGACGATATTGCCGCGATGCATAATCTCGGTGACTCCCTCTCTCTCACTCTGTCTCTCTGTCTCTCTTTCTCGCGCGATGCTGACAGATGGGACCGCGGGACGGCTTGATAATGATGATGGAGTGCCAGTGCAGTGGTGTCCGGGAGATGGAAAATGGCGATGGAAACGATGGAAAGTGTCCTCCAGACGTTCGCTTCAGACAGCGCAGACCAGAAGAGGCTGGAAACCGTGGAAACGTACACTAATAGTTACATTGAAGGCAGCAGCAATCGGATTTTCCAGTAAAGGAAAACATCTTCCAAGAATTACTCCCGAGCAATAAAGAAAGGGAGAGCATCGTAATGAAATGCGTCTTTCAAATACTCCGTTCCGTCGGTACGGCAGTTAATAAATATGATTTCGCGATAAAATCATGAAAACATGGGCCCTCAATCTACGTCTAGCAGGCTATGCTCGGTTCGGTGGCCTTTTAAAACGTCGTGGTTTGTATGGTTCCGTCCGCTTCCGTCGCATTCTGCTCCCCGGTTCTCGGCCCATTTATTGCCGCCATCCTTCTGGTGGTGGTACTGCTGCACTTCCGTCCGTTCGGCTGCACGTGTGCTGTATGTGTGTGCTGTGGTAGCGGCACTTCCGACCATTTCATGCACTACATATTGGACCGCTTTGTTGTGGAGAAGCAAGTGATGTTGCTGTTGCTGTTGATGTGGCTGCTGCTGCCCTGGGCCCTGGGCCGTCTCTCTGTGCCGTGCGGATAACATTTGTTTCAATTGTCGTTTCGTTGTCGTGTTCGTTTGCCCCAGCAGCAGCAGCAGCAGCAGCAGCAGCTTCCTTCCAGCTGTATGCTTTACGCTGTAGACGCGCAGCTAGCGAGACGTGTACGTGAATGAGCGAAGAAAAAGAGCGAAGCCCGAGAGCAAAGGATAAGAAATGTGCCATTTGTGCGTAATTTCTTTTGCTTCCGTCATCCGCATCACTCACATGGCATGACCGACCAACGGACCGCCCGGTTGTGTGCTCTGGAAGGGCTCACGCTCTTTGACAAACTCCAGGCACCGAAGCCAGACAGAACCTTTCGAAGGGAAGGAAAGTGTGGCCGGTCAAGGCCATGGGCGCGCCAGTTGAGCATAGCGAGCGAGGTTTTAAAGCATATCGTCATCGTCGGCCATTGCGCCATTCCCTTTGCCAGACTCCAGACACGGCATTGAGAGTGGCAACAATGCGGCAGTTCTAAACATAGCATGGGATGGGATGGAGCATGGAACAGAACAACGAAATCATTACTACAAGTGCTACAAGTGCACGCTGACTAATGTTGGATAATGCTGTTTGATGAAAGATTGGCCGCCGTGGCCGCCACCGTCTAGAGAGCCACGTCTACGACGGTCCACAGGGAATAGCGATGGTGCCTCATTTTTCAATGTTTCCAATACTTACTCTCTTGTGCTTTAAATTATAAATGGTGTTGAGCGGGAGGGACAAAAATGGGGGTGTCTCGATTTTGGATAAAGTGTTTCAGTAATTTTCCGTTGTTTTCTACTTTCAGTTACAATATTGGCAATCCATCACATTTTTCCCCCCATTTTGACGGTGAAATGTGTGAAGAAAATAGAAGTGGAGTTAGCATGTTTGTTATGTGTTTTACACAACAACAAATTAGAACATACGAAATATGAATAAAATAACTATTCTTTTATTGCAGTGTTTAAGACCTTTTAATAAAGAATTGACAATGTATAAAAACAGTAACAAAAATCGCAAAAAATATACAAACCAAACAGAACAAAAACAGCAACATCAAAACAACTAACGACAAATAAAATATAAGAAGCTGATTAATTTGAATATCTAAACCAAGATAACCATTAAAACCTCGTCCGATTTTATTTCCCTTTCAAGCGCAAGCCATATTGACCACTAAAGACGGCTAAAAACACGGCCAAAGACTATGAAATTATCACTCAAACAGACTTTTGCAAAGAATGACTTACTGAAAACGACTTCTTATTCTTTTTATTATTCTTCTTCTTCTTAAGTGAGGATTAACCCCAGTACAGCAATCAAATCCAGTTTCCTGGGCCTTCGATAGTTACTCAGGGGATATAGCCCTCTGTTATCTTAAAGACCGGTTGCTAAGACCACATTTTCCAAATTTCGATGTAAGTATATCTACAACTTTGTTGGCTATTCTCCGCTATTCATACTTTTGCTCCTATTAATAATCTAGTTTGTCTATTATTTTCCCTGTAATATTATTTAATTGTTGCCCGTTCCTTAACGCTTAATACTCTCCACCAGTCCATAGACATGCAAAAAGACAGTCAACCAACTGGAGTATTTAATTCAATTCGCAATCCACTACATCCGAAATTCCTTTACAATCGCAGTAACCCATTCGCGGACGCCCTATATAGTGAGCTCGGCCCGGTGAGAAAACTCGGTGAAAACCCTCTTCCCTCCTTGGTGAGAAAAACGTTACGCGCGCTCAGGATATCACCTGATGGGCGAGGCGTTTTGGGGGGTGGCGATATGCTGTCAGTCCTCCAGTAGTGCTGTCAGTTGCTCTCCTGTTCCTGTTCGGTCGTGCGTTCCTCTCGGTGGAGCACCGTGAGAGTGGCTGAGATTCAGAACATTCCCAGCCGAACGCCCAGCCTAGCACCTTGATGGTTCGCGACTCCCCTGTCCCGAAGAACAGCTGGTCGTCGTCGTCGTCGTCGTACAGCCGTGAGAAAACCGCCTCTCGTGCCGCTCGTTGTTTTGTTGTGAGCAGCGCGCTATGCTCGCAAAAGAGCACATTTCCCTGGGTTAGGCGGTGCCGTACTCTCGGTATGCCGCGTGTTTTGCCGTGATTTGAGCATTCCTGCTTTTCCGCTCACAGGATCCGTCGCTCGTCGCTCATCGCAGCGGCCGTACGGTGCGGTCCGGAGCGGTGCGGTGTGGTGCGTGGCCGATTCGTGCTTTTTCCACCAAGAACCAGCAGCTGCCGCCAGTCCTTTGGTGAACGTTCGACGGTACGGTCGTGCTCGTGGAGTGAGTCGTGAGTCACGGAGGCGCCAAGTGTCGTGGAATCCGTCGAGGACGTCGTCGGAACGGATCACGTACAGAAGAGGTCGAGGACGGTGGAGTGTCGTGTGGGTAGGCTGTTTGGGGGAGGGGAGGATGGAGGGGGTTCTCGGTTTATGTCGCGCCGCCATGTGGTTGTCTGGGCAAATCATAGCCGGTCTTCCAGAATTTCCGCCCTGGTGATGGGATTGTGCGGTTCCGGTGCTTGTGGTTCTAGGGACGTGCTTCCATCGCTGTGTTGTTATGTGTGTATGTATGTGTGTGTGTGTGTGCGCCAGTCCTCTCGGTTCACTCTTGGTCCCGTCTATTCAAAACACACCCGGCGCAGAGTGAGAGAGAGTGTGTATATTGGTGGTGGTGGTGGTACCCAAGGGTTAGTCAGCACCGGCTGTGATGTGGGCCAGCCTCCGATCAGCCAACCAGCCAGCCAGTCCGTCTCGTTGGGTCACAGAATTTGGCGTGCGTGAAATGTGTGTGAGCGTGCTAAAAATAAGTGAAGCAGAAGGCAATCCACATTCACGCGTGCAGCATGCGTTGTCGAGCGATCCGATGATGCGATGCTGCGATGCTGCGACGTTGTGTCGCTCATGTTGGAACCGCGCGCCTCGAATGCTTAAACGGCCACAGAGTCCTTGTTTTGCGGGATAGTTTTTTATGTGTGAAAAAAAAAAAAACAACGACAACACAACGTTGCTTGCACGAACAACAATAACAGTTTGTGCGTGCATACATATCTGTGTACGGGTGTGTGTCTGTGTGTGTGTGCTCTAGTGTGTATTATTTGCGGCAAAGTGAGCATCAGCAGCAGCAGGAGGTTTACTCCTCGTTGCCTCGTTGCCTCGTTGCCTGCGTCCTCACCGCATTCGCACCAAAAAGGCTGGTGGGTGGGCTGGCTAATAAAAACAACACCCACTCCCCCCTTTCCGCCGACCACACCGTACCGCACCACACCGCATAATAGAAAAGGGCGGCCGAAATTGGATTATTAATCTGCGAAGAAGCGGCGGCGAGATCCTCTTCACCAATCCCGGGTCCCGGTCGGTCCCGGTCGGCGTTTCCGTAGTAGGCGATGCGAAGGATATCGCGAAGCGCAAAGCAAAGCGCACCACAGCCTCCTTCAATCTACTCGGGGAACCCCTAGAGAGGTTTCCCTCGGTGGCTTGTTTCTGCCTCACCAGCGAGTTGGCACATAAAACGGGCAACGTGCCCGGGACCATCGGCCAGCCAGCCAGCCAGCAACCCCAGTGTCAGCTAGTGTGTGCGCGGCAGGTGCGGCCAAACTCCGGTCATAGCCGCGCGCGCGTGTGTGTGTGTGTGTGTGCCAGCATCGTCGTATCCAACGACGGGGTGGGCGGTAGGTGGAAGCTAGTCAACATTGATGATCACCGACTTTGATGTGTTTTCCGACGCACCGCACCGTGACGTTGAGCTGCCGTGCGTGTGCGTGTGTGTGTTCGTGTGTGTATGAGTGTATCGGCTGTGTGTGTGTGTGGCAGACAACATATCGTTGAAATCAATCCGCGTTATCTTGTGGTCGGCAGCAGAAGCAGAAGCAGCATCAGAAGCATCAAAACTCAACCTCGACTCGCGTACCGATATTCGAGCTGCTCGTTGCTCGTTTGCCTTAATTAAAGTGCTGTTCGCCGTTCCATAAACGGATTTAACAAAGGATTGCCCCAAATCCTTCGACACTCGACTCGGGGTCCACGTTCCGGATTGTGGTGAGGGTAGCCCTCCCTTCCCACCAAACCCCGGGGAAACCAGCCCATAAGCCCGATTGGTCCCGGGGATTCACCGGCCCAGAATTAAACACACACGCGCACGCATTCACACGGTAAGTAGTGGGAACGGGTATGGGTACGCTTTCAAGGGTACTTTGTACGGCCTCAGGAGGAGGAGGAGAAGGAGGAGGTGGAGGGGGTAGTGGCCACGATCTTCGGGTTTTACGAGCGAACTCCCGTGTCTGGAGGTATCTAATCAAAGGCACATTACGCCTTAATCACCTGACATGCAAACAACATATCGTCGCATATCGTTCGAGCCTTCGTATCGTCTGCGTCGTTGCATGCGTCGTCGTTCCGAACGTGTACCTGACGATGCCTGGCTGCCACCCGATGGCAGGATGTCAGTCCGCAATGGCGGCGCAACGCAGCAGCTGACAAAGGGACCGGGGCTTGTTGGCTTTGGCTTCCATCTCGCTACCACGATCTCTCGACTCGTGACGTGTTTCGGGGAACGGATTCTGCAACCATCCCTTCCCACCCCACCTCCCCCCGAAGAGTCTTGATTATAAATGTAATTAAAAAAACATTCCATATTTATATTCCATCCCTTCGAAACGAGCCGGATAAGGGTTTTGAGAAATTGAGTTTACCTTTTGAGGGGTTCGAAGAAGCTCATCGGTTAGCAGGGATACCTGACAGGATGGGACGCGTGCATGAGCGTGTGTGTGTGTGTGTGTGTGTGTGAGGAACGCCTTTCCGGGATTCTCCGGATTTTTTGGGGCTCGAGATCGCGATGAGGAAGTGGAAACGATAGAACTGATGGAAACCGAAGGGGCCCGAACGGCGACGACGACGATAACCGTAATGGGGCAATAATACGCCCACACTTCCTCCCTTCTCCCCCTCTTCCATTCCACTCACGGAGTATTTTTGATGACGTGAGGTGGGTGATCCTGATGCGAATGATAATGATGATACCGAAACGGTGGCCCACCCACCAGCCGTCTGCACCATTTTTCGCGGCCACCGATCGGGCACTGTTGCTGAAACAGTCCCGGTAGGGACGGGCCGTTCCGACGGGCGTGCCAGCGAACGGAGTGATCCTTTTTCTTAAAAAACAAAAAAAAAAAAACGGAAAAGAAAATGGGATCACGAGGTTTGTGTTTGGTCGCGGCCGCTGACTTCATGTCTTGCTGTGAGCGTGTGTGTGTGCGTGTGTGTGTGTGCGCGCGTGTGTGTGTGGGCGGAACTTGATAACGAACCGGGCGAACGAGTGGAAAGCCTCAGAACGGGAAAATTCATTTTCCAACCTTTTCACGCTCGCAACGCCCGACCCCCCCCCGGTTCGGTTTTCGGTTCTTGGTTGCGGTATGCGTTTTGGGGATGATATTTCAAAGATTTTGTACCCCAAAAACCCTTCATCCCCTCCACCCCGCCGGGGCATCAACGGGGATTTACTGTGCTTCGATGAGAACGTAACAAGCAGCAGCTTTTCCACACCCACTCCCTTTTCTTTGGAGGAGACCACGCGATTAGCTAATGCGCCGGATTGACACGCCACGTCTAGACGTCGAGCGTCGTGGAACGTGCACCGGGACCGTGCCACAAGAACGAATGCCGCCGCCATCTCGGGCCTCCTCGGGCTGTGTTGGCATGTCAGAACCGAACCGATGATGGAAACTCATGAAGGAATGAAAATAACATTTGCCACAACCACGTGTCGTTCGCTCGTTCGATGATGATGCGGCGACGTGCCGAGAACCGGATGTTGGCTCAATGGTAACTTGGATTGAAATGCTCACTCACCACCACCACCGGGGATTTTCGGTATACGAACGGAAGGTCGCTGCTGTTGCTGCGGCGGCTGCTGCTGCTGGAATGTAATTTATTCGGATGAAATTAAACTTTCATCAACCTTGATCATCAGCCAATGGGACGCCACGCAGAGCCACGCAGCCACGGTGCACGGATTAGCCGAAAACAGACGTGCACTGGAGGCTGGAAAAAGGATGAAAAAATAAAATCCTGACTAAAGCATAATTTTATGCATGCACGCTGCATGCTTTAAGAATATGATTTGCACGCGCGTGTGTGTGTGTGCACGCCACTGGACACCCTTTTCGGTGCTTCTTCGCCGTGTGATGCCGTTGGCCGTTGATGCTAAGCAGCAGCAGCAGCAGCAGCAGCCCTGACAGCGCCAGATGCAATGATGTATAAAACTATCCTCAATCCTCCGTTCGGCGTGCGGTTTTCTGCCCTTTTCGTCTCTCACTTCTCAGTCCCCCTCGTCGTCGTCAGGTGGTGTAAGGAGGGAGTAAGAAACTATGCAAAATATGTTGCTTACCGGGACACGGCCATGGACACGAGGGAAAACATGGCGTAGCCCTGCATTCCACCGTACCGACCATGGGATGCCATGGCAACGAAGAGGACGACGACGACGACGACGGAGACGGTGACTAGGATCGGAATGCTTCCCGCGAGGCGTGCTCTTGATGGTGGGAATCGAGGGAAACAGGAGGGTGGCACGAAAACCACTCACCGGATCTGGCGTGAAACGAAGCAGTGACCCAGCAACCGTCCACTCCTCGCTGCACCGAGCTGTGCTGGTGAGAATGCGCGGGAGCATTTTTCATGGAAAACACCAGAGATTGCGATTCTTTTTCTTGTTCGGTTGTTTTGTTCTCTTCTATTTCTTACCAGGTTCGCTCTCTCTGTCTCTCCTTGTCTTGAAAAGGGGAGAGAGCATTGTCGATGCAGAGTTTGGCTTGTTGAGATGCAGTGTACGATGCCGATCCTGCTCGAATGTGGTTATGCGCTTTGTGTTTATTGTTCTTGTGGGTTGTGTTTTCCACGGCCACGGCAGGGTCTCACCTTGCGTGCCTTGCAAGACGGTGGTGGTCTCCCGGGAGGATGAATTTTCTTAATGGATATGCTAGCAGAAGCGTTGCAACGCCCGGCGAATACACAAGATGCGGTGCTGCGAAATGCGGGAACAAGTTTCTTATTCTTGGCCGATAGATGGCCGGTTGCGTGTCGGTCGGTTGTACCGACAATGGTGTGCGTCTGAAAGCACCGATTACCTGCCCCGCAACTTCTTGGCCACGGGGGGTGGAGGTTTGAGTAATTTTCATTTTGTGAAAAGCTTACGCTCACCAGGTACTTCAGGGGGGTTTTTGTTGTTTCCTTTCGGATATGAATTTGTTTTCTTTTCCTTCGTAGAGTCCTTGTCCTTTTGAGGGGCCATTACACCTTCTACAAAGTATGTTTCCGACAGTAGAGCTCATGTGTATGACCTTGAAGTCTGTATACAGTATGCAAATAAAAGTTTATCCATCCCTGCATGGAATTGACAGTTTGGGTGATTTTTCACGGCAACTCTACTTCTACAAATTAAAATCAAATATCTCCTGTAGCAGTTCATATTTTACTTCAATTTGATTTTTACTTTATTCAAAAAGACTCACCATAAATATGTTATGTTGGAAACAGTTGAGTAATGCATGAACAAAACGCAAAAAAATAAGAGTTTGTTTGGTAAATATTAAACACAACCTCCATCGTTTGCAATGACAACCCTTCTCCTTCGCCTTTGCTTTGATTCAACAATGATATTAAGACTTCTAGTATAATTGTTCTACTCAAATAGCTACACTTTTTTACAATAATAACCCGCTTTTGTGGTTGTCATGTTAATGAAATTCTCTTTCCAATAAATTAGATTTTTCGACACGATTGTGATCGAGGAATGTCTAAGAAGTACGAAAATGCTGGTTTTTAAATTTACTCAACATCATTCATACACAAATGATATGTGATTTTAGTATTTAGACTTATGTTTTCGAAGAATAATCAGCAGCCAAACTTTCTTGTACCCTTTTTTCGCCTAATGTATATATTTCCTTTCCTTCACTTTTGTCGAACCGAAGCCTGAAGCCTGAAGCATTAGACTCAACATAACGTAACCGGTGCAAAAGGGTAATGTAGCATCCACGCTTTACTCAACCTCCACGCTTTTTTGGGGTGGCATAAAACAATCGAAAATACATAAAACATCCAACATGGTGCCCGATGGTTTAGCAACCCCCTACCCAGTAGCTCCAGTCATTCATTCTGCTCTCTGCTCTGCTCTGCTCTGCTCTGCTTACAATCTGTCTGCCAGTCTGCCAGTCCGGATCATTATCTCCGAATAGCTTGCCGGGTTCGTTACATCTTTGCTCATTTTATTTCCCTCCTCGCAACGCTCCCAAACCCCCTTACCACACAGGTTTTGCGTTATCAACGAAGCGAAGAAGAAGCGAAGCGGCCGCGGGGGAAGCTGTTTCCGGTTTTTTTTTATGTTTTAATGCTTTGTAGCAATAACATATTTACGCCAATTCGTGCAATTGCCTTCCGAACGTAAAGGTTATGATGGTGCGTTCCCTCATCCCCCTGCCCCGCACCCAGGAATCGTTCACCGTTACCGTAACCGTTGGAATTGGGATGGTCCTGGTCGAAGGAAGGAAAGGAAAAGCGCCCGGTGCGCTGTCGGTAAATTTAATTTTCCTTCGGCGGCCCATGTGGGATGTAAATTGTCGAAACCAGTTTGCCAAAAACCCCACCATGCGCGAGGTTCGAGGGGTGGGGGTGGATTTAGTCTCGGTCTGGGTCTTGTTGCGCTTCGTTCATTTGTGGCCGCCCGCAGTTGCCGGGTGAACGAACGAGTACAGTATGTGCGCAATCATAAAGAGAAGGCCTGGGGTCTGGGTGCTCATTTGCAGTGCGCAGACGAAGCAGAAGCAGTCTTATCTCAACCAGGAAGACGAGTGAGAAAGATGAATGCAATGCTCCAAACGGTGTTGCGAGGCCCGAGGTAATGGAGCAGCAGGAAGAGAGACAATTAGCAAATTGTTGCAACGAAGATGCGGAATTCTTGTTTCTGTTTGATGTTCTTCTCGAAACAAAAACGGAAAAAAGGAAGAATAAAACAATTTAAATCCAATGAAAGCGATGCTCAGTGGCCATCCTCGTATCCTTGTTACCCTTGCGGGGCGTGTGTACTTTAGGAAGAGGATCTGAGGGAAAGAGCCCACTACAAAACTTTAATTGAAACGGTAATGGAGTTGAAGAACATCCTTCACACTCTGGAGAGTTTGGTTTACCCCTGGCGGCCGGTGCCGTTGCCTGATGCTCCTTGGCCACTCCGTACTCCGGAGCACTCTGTAGCAACACACACACACACACACATACAGCCCCTTGGCCAAACCGACCACCGACGAGACCGACTGTGAGTCTTAACGAGTCCCCTTCCAGCATCGAGAATACCGAGGATGAAGTGCATCAATCTTAGAAACCAACTCACTCTCTCCCTTCAACCCACTGGGTGGGTTCATAACTTTCCTTTTAGTACGAATCGACCATCACTGAGAGGGGTTGGGAGGGGGTGGTTCATCGTTTGATGAGAGAAAGGGCGAATCAATCGATGCCGGGATGCAATGATGATGGACCCCTGGAACTGCACCACTCCGGGCAAGTAAATCATGTTGCACAACGACGTTTATGGAACGAAGCCGGCCAAGGGATTTCCATCATTCGAATGCAGTGCCACCACCGGGCGCATAGAGGACACTGTCACGTTCTGTGGCCTCGTTGCTGCGCCGGAATGGTTAAGCGTTTCCACCTCGGAACTGAACGAGCGACGACGACGACCAAGACGACGACCAAGACGACGAGGACGAGCTGGTTGGAGGAAATGGCATAACGTAACGTAAACAAATTGCTAACGCAAATCGTTCCACTTCGATCGCAGGACACATTTGCGCTCGGTATGTTTAGCATGGTTGAGGGGAGGGAAGCGTCGATAAGGAGAACAAGCCTGTGTCAACACTTCCCCAACTCCACCGCCTGCTACGCAACGCGATGACGTTACTGTGTGTATTGTTCCGCTGCTGGCACGGGACGAAACATGGCGTTAGGCGGAAAGCTAAACAAAATGCAAATGATTTGTTTGCGTTGCTATCGACCGATACCGAGGCCTTGCTGGCTGGCTGGCTGGCTGGCTGGTTGGTTGGATGATGACGCCGACACCGAAAGCGATTCCGAAACCGATACGACGCAATACACTTCCACAGACACAGACACAGAAGCGTCGGCAAGTCAGCAAGTGGATGGCTCGGTGGGTCGGGAACTGCGCAATAAATCCGACGTAACCTATCACCACCACCACCACAGCCAACCTTTGGAGCCCATGAATTGGATCCGCGATTCCGCAGAGGGCTTAGCGTCCGACCGAGAAGCTCATCGAGAAGTGCTCGAAGCTCTTAAGTACGCGACGAATCCATCGGGAACGTCGTCGTCGTGAAGATACACTTCCCTCAGTCTGCCACAATCCTTGACAGAACGACAGACAACGACAACGACATGTCCATAAACAGTGTCCAACGCCGCTTCGCCAATGGAGACGACGACCGAGTGACTGAAGTCCGGACGTACGTCTCGCACATTCCCACAGGACACTACGACGGAACTGCTACTACTACGGAAGGAACACACAACAATGGACGAGGGTGGCAAAGGCCACCACCCCTCGCTTCTTCGTTCGCTTCTTCCGGTGAGGACACGTGTGCGAAAACGAACGGATCGTCGGTCCCGGTTCCCTGGCCGGCCTACACACACACACACACACACACAGACAACGCATTGGCCTGAAAACTAACGATTTTGGACAGCGGCCTTGCTCCTCCTCTCCTGGGGGAACAGCTCCCTCCCACAGGGGGGGTCTCTCGAGACAGATATGAATACAGATAATAATGACTTTTATTGTGCGCCGCAGTAGCAGGAGCAGCGTTGCGGAGCGTCCGGTCCGGGTCCGGTGGAATCTTTATTCATGCCTCTATCATCATAAACCTGCCATCGAGTGCCTTCGATACCGCTTTTCGGTCTCTCTCGGTCTCTCGGTCTCTCTTGATTCGATGCTGCGATCTGTGAGGCCTTCTTCTTCGTCTTCTTCTTCTGCTAGTGCTTAAGGCCGAGTCCGAGGACGAGGTCTCATTTCACGTCTTCGATGGGCTTCCTTCCTTCGACCGGGGGTCGGGATCATAGTAGGCTAGCATACGGCTGCCGTCGACCGCTGGGGTATTCTCACCGGAAACCTCGGTCCTCGGTCCTCGGTCTAGGCCCTCTAGGCCTGCAGACGGTCGCTCTACGTCGCCGTACGGAAAGGAAGCGATTTCCAGGTTAGTGTGCCAGATATGGGAAATCATAAATGGCTTCGTCGAAAGTTGAAAGGAGTGTCGGTACGTCCTGCGCTTCCAATTCCAACGCTTGACTCGTGGCCCGGTGTTCGAGAGCTGTGTCTGTGTGTGAGTGTGTGTGTCTGGCGGTGCTGCTACACGCCAGCCGCTCTTTACGACTCAACTGGCAACGATTTAGTGGCCGACGATATGATACGACGACAACTTGGCTCACGATTGGCACTCTCGCCCCCGATAGGGACTGCCCGGGCGGGGGGGTGGGTTCGCCGTTCGGGGATTGATGTTCCATGTTACGGTGGCAGACTTATCCGTGACATAAATACCTAAACGGTCGTAGGCAGCTTTCCTGGCACCTTTTGCTACTGCTCCTCAACCTCTCGGAGTGTCTTTGCCAACCTCCAGTGCTCCAGTGAACCCTCCAAGGAGTCACCGAATCCGGAATCGTTTGTCCCCGAAAATGGAGCACAATAAAAGTTTCTCAAATTTTCCAAGACCTCCCCCGCCCCGGGGGAGGGGGGCTATAGCATAGTATAGCATAGTATCGATATCGTAGCATAGCAACGCGTACGCACACGCGACGAGCACGTGGGCTTCGTGGAAGCGCTCCTAGGGGGCGAGGGGAGGGCAAACAAATCATGAAATGAATTCCTGGCGGCAAATTGGTTCCCCAAACAGTGGCCAATTGGTTCCCCAAATGCCTGTATGTGTGTGTGAATGATGATTCGCAGGAAAATTGTCTTCCATCTATGTAGCTATCGTTTTGTTCGCGCGGAAGTGAAACGTAAACGCAAAAGAGAAAACAGTCAGTCCCCGATCAATGACACATTATGGGACACCCCTGAGCGTGCACACACACACACACACACACGCAGGCAGCCACTCGATCCTTCGTCAAATCGACTCTCGATGACATGCTGTTGTTGTTGTGCTGTTGTTCCTTGTTACCTTCTCGGAAAACTCTCAGCTGATGTGTCGCTGATTCATTGAAACTCTCCCGTCGAGTTTCATATCATGCTGCGTGTATGTGTGTGTGTGCGTGTGTGTGTATGTATGTGTGTGTGTGGAAGAGAATTATCAACAAATCATGTCATACCGAAATTGGAACGAATTGGGAAATGACACATTCAATTACGAAAAATTGAAGGCAATTCCTAGGCGACAACAAACACTGTTTTCGCGGCATTCTATGGATGGCAACATGATAAAACGCGCTCGCTGTTCGATTCGTGGAATTGGAGTGAAGTGTTCAGCGAAGTGAAATTAACTCCAGAGTTGATTCCAGGATGATGTTGATCAGGCGCCGCTAGATGGATATCGCTGAAAGCGCTAATGAAATTCCTCTCGATCTCACCTAAATTAAGTCCCGCGAGTAGAAGGAGAAGAAGCAGGAGAAGAAGGAGATGGATTACTCGGTGACGAAAGAGCTCACGGCGGATGTATTGTGCTCCGGTGATCATCTAAATTTGACGATATAAATCGCGTGGCTTGTTATTAAAAATTTAAGCAGCATCGTTGGCCACCGGCAACATCATTAGACCGGGGTTGGGGTGGTCCGGGAGCCTTCTACCCCGCTACACTGGGTACACTGGGGTCGAAAGGCATTTGATGCTCAACAATCCAAGAATTCATCACCACAGCTAACGAACGACCGGGTGCGGGGGAAGGGGAATGAGTTTTAATGAATTTGAATATCGAGTCACGACCTCGTTCGTCTTGGTGCTGGGAGGGGCAACGGCGTCCGGAGACGGATGCGCACCATCGTTCGGTGATCCGAAGATGCGACCCACCGACATCAACCAACCAACGAACCAACCAACCAGCCAGCAGTAGGAGCAGCAGCAGCAGCACGAAGAGCGAAACCATTAATGGCTTAAAACATTAGAATTGCAGAGTGCCTACGTTTGAGGAATAAATTTTGTGCCCGACCGATGGCCAATGACGATGGTGCGACCTTCCGGTGCCTTGACCTCCACCCCTCCCTCTCCTTCGGGGTCCCTTCACTTCGTTGCCTCAACGGCGGGTAAACATTTCACTGGAGATTGTCCCTCGCTCGGTGCGGTTCTAGGATTGTGACCCCTGCTCGAGAGAAATGAACTCCTTGTCAAGGGTGGAGGGGCTGTAAGGGTAGTAGCCATCCCTCCACCGAGCAACCCAAACGGGCTTTCTTGGGTTCTCTCGAGGTTCTCTCGAGGGGTTGAGCATAATGTCACGAACGCGAAATAAATCAGCATCGCATCCGGGGAGGGCCACTCGCTTCAATTTATCTCCCGGGCGCGTTGCCCCATCCTCCGGCGTATTTGCTTCTTTCTCGGGAAATCGGGGCACAGGGCACTTGGGCGCAAATTATCAATTTTCATTCGCTTCCGGTCGGCGACCAGTGCCGCGGTGTTTGTTTGTTGCATCCGTCAGCACGGGTGCTGCTGGCGAGCGATATTGTGGCCCCAAAATCCGAGCGATCCGAAGCGGTATAGGCGGCGGAGCTGTGTTGGAACCAAAAGGGTGGAAAAATAAAAAAACATTCCCGTTTTTCCTCACTAAAAATGGTGTCCCTGGGTGCGAGGATCATTTTCTTCGCATCTGCGACCAAACGGGGCGGGAAAGGGAAAAGGGAAAGGGGAAGATTCATGAACGTTGCCTGCTGGCCGCAAATTAACTCACTTCAATATACTTACCAACACCGAAATCCTTTCCGAAATCTCATTGAGATTGACGGCGAGTGGTGTGGCTGCACTGTGGTGTTGGGTGTGTGTGCGTTCCTGGCCACCCTGGGTACTAGGTAAAGGGCCTAAACGCCAACAGGGAGCCATGGCAGGACCGGGGGCTGCTACTTTGAATGTGATTTTGCATGAGGCTCGCGCCTTCCGAGCCCAAAGTACATGGAATGGGCAAAGGATGCCGGGATCAATATACATTTTTCATTTCGAGAGCGCTACATCCCAGGCGGCGTTGGAAAACGGGCCTCCCGCACCGAGAGAGAGAGAGAAGGAGAGAGAGAGGAGGTTTTCTTTTCCATTTTTTCCATGCTTCGAATTTCCGGACCCAAAACTCTCTTCGCATCCCTTTCTTCGGTGTTCGGTTTTGCGTCGCTTGCCCGTGTGTGTGTGTGTGAGCGAGAGTTTTCCTTCGTTCGTTTTTTTTCTTCTTGTTTTATTTTTCGGTCGATGCCGAGGGAACCCTTATCTTGCGAAAAAAGAAGGACTCCGGTACCGGCCGTTTAGCGTTTTGGGGGAGGGGGCGGGCGGCTGATAACACTTTTTGGTTGCTTCCGGAAGCTCGCAGGCAACTCGGCACTTTCCAAACCTGCCAGGGCGTGCGCTCACTCACGGTGCTTGTCGCTGTCTGCGTGTCTCTGCTGCTAAACGGTACGGGTTAAAGTAAGCCATAAACCAGAGGAAACGGGGGGAAGGGGGTGTGAGGAGTGGGTGGCTCACTGACAGAACTGGCGGGAGGATACAATGAAGCGGTTGCTGCCGGTTGCCGGTTGGCGGAAAGGAGGATGATGGAAACAGTATGCTAAGGTCACCGGCCGCCAGTCGTGGCCAGTCAGCCAGTCGGCCATGTAAAAGTTTATCCCTTTCACCCCTCCCCCCACCCCTCACCACCCTTCTTTCTATTGTTTGCGACAGATCTTGCGATCCAGGCGTTGGTTCCCACGAAAAGCGAGAAAATCATCTGCCATGTGTTTGGTGGGGGTGGGATTTCGGGGAAGGGAGGTGGTAGTCACGACGAACGGAAACGGGATGACTCCCAAATCCTCGTGTCTGACCGGGAGGGGACTGTCTCTGGCACGCGTGCCCTCCCCCCCATCCCCAATATCCAGTGCTGGCAACAGAAAACCTTATTTGCCATTTTCGATTTTTGACTCTTCGACCACCCTTCTTGCATCCCAGTCACCGGCATGTCCACCACGAGCGAGCCATGGCCAAGCCGAGGTTACAACAGAGACAACGGAGTGGTCGCTTTGGCTACTTTCAAATTCAAATTTCCATCCCCTCCCTAACCCCGAGCGAGCGAAACGTGACAAAGGTTAAGCAGGCATCAAACGAGGAGAAACGGGTTTGACTCCGTCCTGCGGACTGTCAAGAATCCGTTTTCGGGTTTTCGGGCGCCGCCGTTTCTTTCAGTGCGTTCAGTGCGGACCTGAAGGATGAAGGACGATGATAGTTTGGCGGCAGCAGCAGCACCAGCGGAGGAAAGGGCAGCGGAACGGGTTCCTTCTTCTCCGGCACGACGTTCGTCGAATAAATTAAACTGTTTTAATTAACTTTAAAGATCTGGCGGGAACGGAATGGCTCAGGGATCAGGCGTGACTCTCGTGGTAGTGTTCGAGACGTCGCGTACCACTCGGTTCCCCTCCCTCAATGCTGGTTGGATTTTTAAACCGTGGCGTTGACAACGAAAGTCAGTTGGTGCTTTGGCGAAATGGAAGCGAAAATGAAACAAACAACGAGTTAGCATAAGCGGCGATGATGCTGCTGCTGGTGGTGGTGGTGGTGGTGGCGGCGGTGGTGAGGAAAGCTCTTTTGTCCCCAAACCACGCGAGAGTTCGCTCCAATCTCGGCCGACCACCGATAATATGAGATAAGATGAGATGAGAATCGGGTGTGCGCGAGCGCGCGTGAGTCGAAGGCACCCTGGAACCGAAAACGGACGGCGCCACCAAAAAAGGGACACTTGCCTACTTGTGTATTAACCTCTTTAAATTAACTGAAAAGCGGTTTCGATAGCATCTCTTAGCAGGCTGTGAGGTCACGCCCTGTCCGCTTTCTTCTCCCTTCGAGCGACCGAAAATTTACGTGCTCCGCACGTTTTGACTTTAGAGGGTGCGTGCGTGCATTAGCGCAATGTTCGGCACAGGCCACAAGCCGGCCTCGGCAAGGGACTATTTATTTCCGGACAGACAGGAGCGGCAGCCCCGGGATGGGCGGCTGAGAAAACCGAACGAATGAACGAACGAACGAAAGTGTATTGCTCAGCAATGAATAAATCGTGCGGAAAAGATTAGTTACGCCGTAATGGTGCAATGTGAGGGGCCGGGTGAGAGGAGGAGAACCGGGTGAAGCCCTCACCGACTGTCCTACACGATCGAGAATGGGGCGTAACGGGTTGGCGAGCCAAATTGCTACAGATGCTGCACCGCTGGCCGACGTCGTCCTGCTGATCGAGCAGCAGGAAGCGGATGGTCGCTTTTAAAATGGCCGCATCCTTGATTAAGGGGTTCGCCGTTACGGTCGCTTAAAGCAGCCACTTAAGGACGACTCCAAAAAGGGAGGGGTTTAGGTTCTTCTTCTCCTTCTTCTTTCCTTTTCTTCTTGGCGAAAGGAAAACCGCTGCGTTGGGTACCGCTACGAATGAAATGAGGTTCATTTAGCTAGAGTTGGAAATTCAGTAAATTATATTGCATTATTGCTGCTTGCTGGCAAGCCTCTCTGGTGTGCCGTCGATCATGATGGGCCAGCCGTTCATTTCCGGCAAAAGCTCCTTTGATCTGAATGTGAGAATGCATTGAAGCATGCACGATTATCCGTAATTTCAATTGAGCCACAAAAGAGATTTATCAGAGTACTGATTAGTTGCGATTAGCTTGTTTTGTAATTTAACAAAATGGTTTCAGTAGAAAAAAACCTCTTCCACGTTGGATTTGTGTTGGAATTTAATAATCCTTTCTGGTAGGTGCACCACTAGCAGCCACAATTCTTTGAAGTAGATACATTTCAATACATTTAAATTAACACGCAACACATAGCGGCACATAGGGGAGTCACATTTAATTTTCCCCAAAGCATTCGCTCGGCACTCCAACGGAATGAAAACCACCATCCCCTTGACCATGACCACACGATGCAAGATGAAACGCATAGCGGTTGTTGTGAGAGCAACGACGCAACTGAAGAGACTAAAAATATTCCACCAGCAGCGCACAGGAATAGGTTAAAGGGAAGCATTTTCAGTATTTCAATTGCTTCCTGACTTCAAAAAGGACTCCCCAGAGTGCGAAACCAGCAACAGAGTAGAGAGAGAGAGAGCGAGAAAAGAAAGGGAAATGTGGAACGAAACACACAGTCCAGCGTCCTGGTGGTGGACTATTAGCAAAATTACATTTCCTCTTCGTGTGTCTCGAGAGTTGTTTGAAGTGGCGCGAATGGTGGCCACGCCGAAAAAAAGAGGGAAAACAAGAGAAAGAGAGAGCGAACCACGGCAGCGAAGTCAACAGGACGCGATGCCCTTGAAGTGGCATTCGAGTTGCGTGTCCGGAGGGAGGCTACTGCGACCAAAGATCATGCAGCTCACGAGCCAACGGTCTCGAGGCCAACGATAGGGCAAAACAGTAATTAACTTAATTAGTGAAGCATGACCAACTTCGAACTTTATTTTATCTTTTCCCTCTGCCCTCCATCCCCTTCCGGCGCCTGTCCGGTATGGTCGCTGGCAGGCGGCGTCGCAATTACAAATCTGGAATGCTGCTAGATTACAACTCGTGGAGTTGAGGGAAGAATGGTGCGACGATGACGATCGCAAAGTCCAGGAAAACGGAGCAGCCCATGCCCGAAAAGAACGCGAGAACGCGTCTCCTCGCTACCGCAGAGATGGATGCCGAACGCCGAGAGAAAGGCCAAACCGGACAGCCGGAACATCCCCGGTACCGGCTCCCACAGTCATCAGGCTCGATGAGCCGGCACTCATAATAAATGCCATCTTTTATCTACTTCCAAACCACCCACCTTCCGGCCCCTCCGCTCCTTTTCTCCTCCCACCTCTCGTACTCGTTTCACTTTAAGATTATTGCGCGAGGCCAAGAGCGATGCTTTGCAGCATAACTTTGGCACTTCTGGAGTGGTTCCAATGGTTCCAGTGGTTGTAGTGGATCCCGGAGTTTGGTCGGTCGGTGGCGTCAATTCGCAATCGCCCGTACCGCCCACCACGGTTCACGGTCATTGCTTTCGCTTTCCGTCTCCGCTTCAACCCCGCTCCCCTTGCCACTTGCCCGTGCCTTGTCCTCTGCAATCGCGGTGATGATCAATTCTGGCGGTAATCAAATTTTCATCAACTTTTGAAGTCATCATTCGTGCTTAATCTGAGTGAAAATAAGCGCCCATTTTCATCGCGTCCCTCTGAACACTTGAACACCGGACTGGTGCCCTGAACTGACTGGTGGCTGAACACAGAATAGCCCCCGGCGGCCATTGGTGTTAGTAGCAGCAGCAGCCACCACCACCACCAACACCACGTTGGACTGCCACGGGGCACGTTGCCGTTGCCGTTGAAATGCCGATCGGACCGAACAAGCGAACCGAACCGAAAGGGCCGTGACGGGGCCAAAACTTTTGAAACATGAAGTATTTGCCTAATCGTGGCAGCATAATCGGTTTTGACGTTTATTGCAATCGATGCCTCAAGTTTTCGGAGCCTGGTGTGGCCACGTGATGCGCCGTCGTCGGACACTAAAGCACGCGAACGCAATCGACTACTACTCCAAGGGTCCAAGGTGTGTCCGGCAACAAACACTAATTTGGCTCATTAGAGGTGAACTGGGAGGGGGTGTACCATTTTCCAGAACTCCGAAACAGAAAGCAACAAACAAAAAGCTTCGGCGATAAGCGACCAGCGAAGGCGAGGCCCCGATAAGCAAGATATTTCGGTTATCAACGCTCGCAATGGGTCACCGGGATGGGTGGTACGTGCTAGCGAGAATGATTTCTAGCTTATCCTAGCCGGTTGCGCCGGATTTGCCACTTGCCATTTGCCAAACGGAAACGCTTTCAACGCGGTGGTTCGTTTTCCTTCGATGCGAGAATGGTAGCCGAAGAGTCGCAGATTTAGCTTTTGTTGGTTGTTGTTGTTGTTGTTGGGCATCGATGGATCGATCCAAGATCGATTTGTGCTTCTCGAGACGATGATTGCGTCGTGATGCGAACGAAAAACCAAAGAAACGAACGACGACGACGAGGAAAATGAGAAAACGATGGACCGTGGTGAGACGACGGTTTTTTTTTCTCCACGTCCTTCACGCTGCACGGAAAACAGCAAACACCAGCAAGGCACTCAGCAAGGCCGGCGCGCCTGAACGTGATTAACCGTTTGGGAATTGGTTTTGTAGGTGCTCCATGCGGTGCTTCGGGGGCTGCCACATTGAATTTGGTGGCGGATGATAAACGATGGTGGTGGTGGCGGCAAATTTGAGGGTTCCTGCTCCCTCTTTATTTTTTCTCGTCCTTCCTTACAACGCACCTTCCATCCATCCGAGCAACCTGTTCTTTGTTACATTTGTCCCGGATGAATCCGGGGTTTTTCGTGGAATTGTTGCTCAAAGCAGCTGCTGCTGCTGCTGTTGCTGCGGTGGTAACCATTAATGAGCAGTACGAGCGCAAAGTGAATGTTTGTTTGCGAATGTTATGTGGTAGTGGAGAATCCGAGCATCCGAGGTCTTGGGATTGACGGACCGTGAAGGATATGCGAAGGTTATTACATCTCCTCTCGCATCATCCCTCGCATCGTCAGCTAGTCTAGTAGTCAGAATGAAGAAGTCGTTCTGTCAAAACGTGTGCACGAGCGTGCGCTCTCGTGTGCGTGTGTGTGTGTATGAGTCCAAGGCCTTCTCAGCTCCTCACAAAGGATCAACGGTAGCATCTTCGTCGTCGGTCGGTGGCGGCGTCGCTGCACGTAGGCAGCCCTAATAGGTTTGTTGAGCTTTATGAGCACCAAGCAAATATGATTGTGGTGCCCGAAGAAGAAGTAGAGCCGCTGCTCGCGCCCTACAAGCTACATGCTAGTGGTTGCAGCAAGAGGGAGGCACGTTCTCGTATCCACGAGATCAAACACTTTGAGCGTTTCGTCGGAATCGAAGTGGAAACCAACGCCGACGAAAGCTGCTCTCTGCTGTTGCTGCTGCTGCTGCTGCTGGTGGGGTGGTTCTTGGCTACATAATTTGGGGCGCAGCATTCGGAAAAGATCACAAAGGGAAACCGGGCCGGACCGAACAGCCTGCTGTAGTAGGGTGCGGTAATACCGTGACGCTTCGAGGAACGGCGGTCCGAGTACGGGGAGTAAGTCTTTTGATCGCCTTAATCCATCGGGTTTTTTTTCTTCTGTTGGGCTGCCGTTGCGGGTTCGTTGGTAGGCTGTTTCGTTCGCTGCGGACTTTTGCATAAAATAATACAAATATTTGATTAGGCGCCGTATGATCGCACCGACCGGACCGCTTTCTGGCGAATGCTTGTAAGCGCATGTGTTTGAGTTTTGTAAGAAGAGCGCAGCAACAAAACCTAACAAGCAAACAAGCAAATCAAAAGACGCTCGACGCTCATGGTACATGGTAATGGCGGTAATGGCGTCTAATCAGCGAATACGTGTGAGCGTTTTAATGGTCGATAAATTTCCCATGAAAGCATGTAAAACCCGGAACGGGAACAACGCGGAAAAACCAATTCCGTCTAATAACACCCGGCATACGGGGGTTCATCAATGTTATTGACTCCTACCTCCTAGGCCTCGAGCGCTGTTCCTGTGGAGTGCTGTACCCGTTGGCATGGAGCGGTTGGGGGAGTGATTAGCGTGCGTGTGTGTACAGGTGGGCCGATAACCCGTGGCAACGCCTGACGTGCCTGATGTAATGGGTGGATAATGATATGGGATCGAATCGTTCAAATTGCTGTAGAATGGAAGAGCAAAATCCTCTCAATGTTATTGCCCTACCGGCATGCCGCTAATAATAGCTCGCAGGGAGCGTGATGCGCTGTTGCACGATGCTATCGGGGCGGGGGTGATCATGGGCCATCATGGGGTGTAACGTTTGTTGAGGTTTTTATTTTTACAACGACCGATAAAACATGTGCGGTATGACGCTGCTGGTGGGTTAAAAAAAATACCAGCACGCAATATGCTCCCGTGCCAAAGCACTTCCTGCGTTGGAGTAATTGAATTCCAGGCAAGGGCTTTTTACAATGTTAATTCCAGGGATTTGAGAACGGTTTTAAATTAGAGCGTACACGTGTGTAGGTGTGCGATATCGCCGGTAAACCGCTAATTAGTCGAATCTTGTTTTTCTTCTGAAAACATACGACATTCGCAACCGAAGCAAATAGATGAGATGGAAAAATGTTCATAAATCGGGCCGCTAAAGTTTTTCTTGCGCAAACAAACCTCCGGCCTACCGTGTGTGCGTGTGTTTGACAGTTTCACGTTTGCAAACCGCAAAATGAAACTCAAACATCATGCTTGGATAACACATCAAAGGACAGTTTTGTGTTTGTTTTTGAATTTCCTCCCCATTTCTGATGTGTCTTCATTTCTCACTACATGATTTACCATGTTTGCTGTGTGCTGTTGTGTATGACAAGGACAAAGTTTTAACCCAAATATCGTTTCGTTGCCTTACTCAATTTCATTCAATGTACATTACCGTTATCACGTTTCGAAATCAGTATAAGGTAATAAAAACGTATTGCTGACGCTGCAAGTAATGCATACGAAATGCCAGCTAAAGACCGGACTTTGTGCAAACATCGGGAAGAAGTTTATGATGAGACTCTCAAAAGCTTCGCTTTCAACACTTCCACCCTGCACCATCGATTCCATGAACGATTCAAGAGCTTTTGTGCCAAGATTTGCATACCTTAATACCCCGGACCACGCTTTCGAAGCTGCGCTTTCCCGTTTCGGTTTCACCACCTAACGGTTCCTAACAGGGCCGACCGACCATAATTAATGCGTAGTTTTTGCATATTTAGCGACGACGAACGAAGCAGTTGCACTTGCACGTTGCAGTGGGAAGTGGGAGAATGGGGGAAATTAGTTTTCTTAATTCATTTCCGTTGACAAATTCATCTTCGCAGCGAGTCCGCCAGCGAAAGCCAACAAACACAACCGAACTCGACCACCGCACACCAGGGACACAACTCGATTGGCCGTTGTTGCTGCTGCTGCTGGTGCTGAACTAATAAAAAGCAAACACTCACGGATGGCTTTTTCGTGCTGATTGTGCTGCAGCCAGTGGGGTTTTGCAGATGCTGCAAAGCATTCTAGAGAAGACAGTAGATTGCTCAGCGTTCGCCGGTGGAATGTTTCATAAATCCTGGTGCGCTGGTACTTTGCCGTGCCCCGCGTACGATCCAATTTCGGGTGCAACCGGGTTCCTAGGTGACCGCTACCGTCGAGACATGATGATTCATCACACCACCTAATTCCACCCCAAAGTCGCCGGCGGTGGCGTGAGTGAGAAGCAAAAGTTTTGTGTATTCGGTAGCCTTTCGGGTGCGCTGGTTTAACGGCATCACCATGGCGGCCAGTGTGCAATAATGGCGGCTGGCCCCGCTGAACGGGGACCAGTTGGATGCCCTGCAACAGTGACCCCAGCGTCGGGGCACAAGGAGCACATCAATGGCAGACAACATAACTTCTCCGCAACAAGACAAGGGGGGAAGGTGATGTGTGCGAACGATGCTGTGCTATGTGCTGTTGTGGTGTAGCTCTGATGAAACTATTTCCTCACGACTGCACACTCGCGAGAGAATTACGATGCGAAATAATTGAATTATGGGTTTTGGAAGTTCGGAATTTGCCTTATACCGGTTTCGGTCCTGTCTTTTCCAGCGATCGTTAAATCGCGAAGCATGCCATTCGCAGCGGAGGTCGCCATGGATACCGGCATAGAGCCCTCTGGAAACCGTCCTCTAGGTTGCCTGTGTGTTGACCGCTTTGCTAAGCAAAGATTTGATTTTGCGAGCACTCCGAGGTTCGTTTCACTCGGAGTTTATTGTTTTTTGAAACGAGGTTTCCAAGACCAACACCACTTGGTTGAGATGAAAGTAACACGAAAGAACATTATGACGACGCTTATTCATTTAACGATGAGAAGGTTTCCTCCGAGGCACAAAAATCTCATAACACCAATTGGTTGGACACAATTCGCCATCCGTGTGCCCTGCGGTGACACTGGCATGGGTGCGTCCAGCTTAATTAACCCTTCCAAACGGCAACGCTCGCTGTCGCTTGACATGTGAGCACTCGGTTCCGGTGGCACCGCTGTCGAAGGAAGGATTGCAACCTAACAACAATTTAATTACACTGCGCACACAACGTTGGTTGACCATTTGAAGTCATTAAAATTTCAAATTTGAATATGGTACAGCAGCTGCCCCAGCCCCGGCATCACCTGGCGTGTCCGTGGCGGTGCGTTCTACACCTTGGCGTCACAGTGAAGCTGGCACGCGGTCGTACTGCTGCTATTGTTGTTGCTGCTGCCGGTGCTGGTGCTGGTGCTACGCTTCATCACAACCACAGTGCAACGGAAGGACACGATTATGATGGTGGGTGCCAACAATAACAATCGGACGTGCGCACCATTTTGTGCACCGTGGTGGCAGCTCGGAGCTGCCGAGCCCGGAAAAATCGAGGCAAGCTGGTTAATTAATGTCAATCAATAAATGATAAGCAGACATCAAAAATGTGTTTGTTGCGAAACTAATTAAATATTCACAGCCCTGCACCGGTGCCTGTAGGTGGTGGTGGTGCCTGTTACCGTGTGCCGGAGCACTGGTTATTTGCTTGTTAAATGGTGAACAAAAATTAAATAATCCACCGTGCGGCCGGCCGCTGCATCCGCTCTAGTGCTGTAGTGACCGATACGCAAAAGCAGATGGGGCCGATCGAACGCGCACACAACGCAACAACCCTGCAATGCCTCTATCAACATTACTTGTGCGTTGGGGAGAGGGCCAGGGATCAATCATCCTCTCGATAAACATACCGTGCGGTCACGCACAAACACACACACACACACACACAACGCCAGGATAATCATTTTGGTTCGCATTTAGACAACAAACACGCGAGTAACAGTATGCAAGCGGCTATGCAGCAGCACGCAACGCCTCAGCACTCGCTCAGCAATTAACCCTCTAACATGTTTTCGGACGAATTCGTTTTGTTGATTCAGCAATTATTGTGCGGCATATGCATACAATGCATAATGCATTCGTAGCTATTACCATTAAATTATAAAAAAGGATTCTGCGGTTTTTTTTATTTTGCGTTTTCCGCTTCCGTGGTCCATCATTAGCAAACAAGCGTTATTGAAATGGTGGACTTTTTTTTAATAAAAAAAAACCGCATACCAGCAAATTACTTGTTTGTTTAGGAGTCGAACTCGATCCAGAGTACATAAGTTCCCCTCCAAGTTTATCGGCAAAACTATGGAAACCCGAAGATTATGAGCCAGAGGAAAACCACAGACAACTCGCTATTCGTTGTCGTTGGAAAAAGGAAAAGCTTCCTCCTCTTGGTGCCACGGACCGGACCTGTTCCGAATTTCCATATATTTTAGTGGAGAACATGGCAGTGGCATTGCCGAGGCAGGCGACCATTCGACCTCCCTGCATTCTGCGCTTAGAACGTGCGCTCCTGCTCATTGTGCGGCTTGTCGCGCAGTGTTTGCGGCGGTAATTATTAATTTCGGTCACGAGTACGTTAATGACTGCGCTGGGTAGGTTAATTGACGTGTGACGCCGGAAGAAAATCTCGAACCATTCTTGATTAGCGGGAAGCGGCTGGCTCGTACCTATATACACCCGCAAAAAGGTGTGGGACGTGCTTCAGCGGGACGTGAAATGTAATTAATTCATAACTCGATGCACGATGCTCGATGCCGCGACCGACCGACGGGCTGGCCGTGACGACAACGTCACGACGACGTCACTGTGACGTCAAATCACGTGATGTAAGTGGTTGCGTTTAGCAAATTTCACTCTCCCTCCAACAGCATCAGTAGCAGCAGCAGTCAATTTGCTGTTATACGCTTTGGACAAAAGTCACAAAAAGTACTTCAAGGGAAGTATAGACCAACACACACACACACGGACACACACACACGCATACACACATGCACGCACGTGCGCACGTAAAGACGCTTCAATGAAGATTTGTGGTCCAATCACAATACTCACCACAGCGCCACATACATATTCGGTTATCTCTGGTGAGTTCAAAGTAGGTAGCGCCAAACGTGCGGTTCCAGGGAGCGAGGGTCAATGTGATACATGGCGGCCCGCGCGACTTTGGCCCCACTTACTTATGCACCATTTTTATGCGTGAGCACCAAATGAGCGCTGAGCTGCCACGTGGTGGAAGGTCAGGAGACGGGGCCAAATGTCAGCCACATGGCCTTGGCAGTACCGTACGCGGTTCTGGCCATTTTACGTAAATCATATTCCATCACCCACACCCGGCACAACGCCGCGAACGGTGCAGAACGTAAGTAACGACCGCTCGACCGCCGACCTCTCCCGAGACACACACACACACACGCGCACGCACACGGATGGCAACTGCTGAGCCTTCTGGCCGGGGCCTCCCAGAAGACTAATTCGTCATACGCAGCCCCAAAAACCGGGGCACACATACGGAAGGCACACGTACGTACAGTGCGGTACTCGCAGCTGGCAGCTTTCCGCGCTTTTCGTGAGTTAGTGCGATGAACTTGGGGAGTTGTTTTTTTTTTACGTTGCTTTTGCTTTCGCGAAACAACATTTTCGGGAGGTTTTTGTCGCTGAAACACATCCTCCCAGTGGACCGCATGTGCGGGCTGTGTGTGTGTGTGTGTGTGTGCACGCGCACTGTGGCGCCATTTTAGAAAATGGGGATGCGGTGCGGTGACCCTTCCTTCCTTCCTCCCTTCACGACACACACACGCACGCACGCATGGGGAGATGCAAATGGGAAGCCAAATTGTGAGCAAATTGAAAACAAGCTCGCATGGAGCATGGATCACTGCCGGAGGTTGACTGGCTGGCAGGCGGGCAGGCTGGCCACTGGTGTGTCGTGTCGGCTTCTCCTGCGTCGCCGTCGAGAATGCGTTTCCACATTTTCCGGCCCGGGGGTTTATTTTTTCCTCCTCCTTCGCACATGGCAATCTCATGGCTTTGTGATGGAATTCGTGGCGTGGCGTGGCGAGGCGTGGCAAAGGGATGACTGGAGGTCCCCCTGCGTCGTTCGTCACCCCGCGAGCCCCTTTGCTGACGGCGCACGTTCCGGCCATACGGTTCCGTGGTCTCCGGGGCTCCGGGCACCCGGTTTTTTTTTACCGGGGTGGGGGCTTTGGAACTGGCAGCAGATGAATCCCGATAAGTCGCGTATTCAAATACATATTTTCACATTTCTCGCATCTCGTCCATTCCCGCCTTCACACACACACACATACACACACAGACACACACGCACTAGAGGGGCTTTGGAAGAGCGAAAAACGAAGAACGTTCTGTGTTGTCGCCTGTGGTGGAGGCGCCGTTGCGGTGTGGTTGGCGGTAGCGGAACGATATCATCACGTTTGCCACTGGCTGCCGGGATGATGCAAGGGGTTAAAAGGGGTGGCGGTCCGGCGAGAGAGGAGGATGAATAGTTTTATTATTCGTCACTTTGCATATCCAAAGGGCCATAGGAAATCGCAGCCAGCCATCATCCACCAGCAGCCAGATCTCGGGAAAGCGAAAACGAATGGCGTGATCTCGGTGGCACATGTAATCGCCTCGGCATGCCTGGGACTCGGAGTTTTGTGCCTAAGTAATCAACTCGAGCCGCAAACGCAAACGCAACCAAATGTTCGCCTCCCTCCATCAAACGGAAATGAAACCAAAACCCGAAATTGTATCGCCGAGTGAATCCCGATGAATATCATTTTGTTTTCACCCTCCCACGAGAAGCTCAGCACGTTTCTCTCGTTCTCTCTTTCTCTCTCTCTCTCTCTCTTGAGCGCGCACTCTTTTTTTAGATCCGTTTGAATTCGCTGGCATGCCATGCTTTATGCTGCGTCAAAAACCAACGCATCAACGAACCATCGAAGGAGGCGAATGTCCGGAAAATGATTTCATAAAAAATCCCCCTCTGCTCGAATTCTAAGAATTTTGTTAAAAGTCGATTGCGTCTTTTGACAAACATAATTCAACATAATTACCGAGCCGAGGGCCAGATGGTGAATTAATCATTTCACTTGGGGCCTTGGGGACACTCGAGCAATAGGGAAGTCAATTGAAGGGCCAGCGACCGACCGTCGACCGTCGACCAATTTCGCAGTCGAACGCGCCAAAGATCACACCAGTCCAGTCCCCGAGACACACGCACGCGCACACACACACACACACACACACACACACACACACACACTTTGGGTGCTTCGAGTGAGTAAATAATGTTTATTGACGAAGACGCCCACTCGAGAGGAAAGTGCGCTCGAGCGTCCTCGACATAATGCTTCGCCTGCGCACTCCGCCGCATGCTTTTCGCTCGCTCCTACTTCCGCCCTCGCTTCCGATCGCACCGATATGGACACAGCGCCAAGGACAACGGGAGGCGCTATCATCAGTCGCTAGCGATACGGTACGATGTTCTTCCTAAATCATACCAGCACGGCCACCTCTCATCGCCATCGCCATCATCAACGTCCTTCTCGATCATCTTCAGCATCATAATCGCCACCTCGTCAACACCCCCGGTAATGGTCCGGCTCCGACGCCAGCTAATCGGACACAGTTTTATGCGTTCTTCGTTTCTTCGCGCTTGACGGACCTTCCTCTCTCTTTTTCTCTTTATCTCTCTCTTTTCTACCAACACACCTGTCACGTAAAGTTCCGCCAAGAGAGAGAGAGAGAGAGAGAGCGAAAAAGAGAGTGTTGGACGCCGAGGCCGGCCGAAAAACTTTCCGTGGAGCCGGTGTGCTTGGCGAATTGTGTGACTCCAACAGACCAACGATCGACCGACCGACCGATTGACCCTTCACGTACTTGTTGACCACCCTCACCGCCGTCCTCGACACCTCGTGAGTCGTGGGCTGAAGGACCTTACTTGACGGCCGCGGTGGCCTTGGGTCTTGGGTGTCCACACGTACATCAAACATTCCGACCAACTTTCGGTGCTTATTGCTCGGCACACAAATCGGACTTCGGCCGGCGGGATGCGTCGTACGTGTGTTGGCACACACCGCGGACATGTTCGGTGGAAAAATGGGGAAAAATATCTTCACAACACACAGACACACTTACGGTTGCCAGCTTACGGTAACAGCTTTTCGACCGGTAACCGGTTGGAATGAATGAACACAAAAAAGAAAAGTCTTTTGGCAACCTGCTCCATCCGGTCGGTTGGTCGGTCGTACGAAATTGAATTCACAGACCGGGGGCCGGTCGGTCGTGTACCGGTGGCTGGTTTTAGGCCGTTAACGATGGTGACTGGAAACGATGTAATATTGCCTTTTCTCCACCGCGCTCAATTTCATGTGTCGCACTTTTCGCATACGGTTTAATGTGGTAGCATTTCTCGCACTCAAAAAAAGGAGAAGCGCAAAACGTTGAACCGGGAATGAGTCACACGGGAGGAACAAATTTAAAGGCACAGCGCACACACCAACACGAATGACATGCATGCCCGGGCAGCCGTACCGGAAACAATCGTTGGAATGTGTTTGGCCCCGCCCCGGAATGCCAGTAAAAGTGCCAGCGGCTCGTTGTCAACCGAGCCAAAGAGAAGCCGAAAACAAACGGGGAAGGAACGGTGTAAAGCACTTTTCAAAACGGATACTTTGACATATAAATGCGCGGGGTCGGCAAAGAGGGGGGGGCTTGTGTGGGGGTAACAGAATAAAGATAACAATATTCTTATTTACTTTTCCCGTTTCTTTTGGTGTTTTTCTTTCTCCGACAGCTTCGCTTCCGGTGTCACCGAGAGGACGCCACCATCATCATGCCGCCCATCATGCTCTGATACTCATCCGCGTAATGAACACGTTTTTGTTTACGTTGTTGTTTTTTTTGGTTGTTTTTCCTTTCCACAGCAAAAGCCCGGGCTCGTGCCAGCATACACACACATACACAGACAGAGAGTGTACGAAATGACGTTGTGTTCGTTGCGATGATTATGAATCCTTCCTTCCTGCCTGCCAGGAGCGAGAAACACACACACACAAGCAGAGCCAGTCGATCATTAAAGTGAACACTTTTCCGCTTAAATAAGCAGCCGCGGGCCGTGATGTGATACCGTGATTTTCGCGTGTTGCTTCCCCTTCTTCTGTCGGTACGGATGGTGGTGATGGTGGTGATGGTGGGTAGTGGGTGGTGAAAGAGCATCGTTACGGTTAAAGCGTCGCCCGGCACACCGTCACCGACGACGGCGGCAGCAAATTGAATTGTCATCATCGAAGTCCCGTCATCGAAAGTGCTCGTGTTGTTGGTGTTGGTGACCAGAGAGCGACGAGCAAAGAAATGGCCCCCGAATGGCCAGGACACGGACCGCACCGAGTGTAATTGCGGATAATTGTGAAAATAGGTCCGGGGCGCGAAGCCAACGCCGTGTCCAATCGCCGTGCAATCGGTCAGTTTTTGGGGTGCGAAGCCGCGGTGGACGGTGGCGTTCGGTGTACCGGTCACGCATTACGATGATCTGCATACCCGGGGCCAGGAGCCTGTCTGCAGCCCTCGCCCAATCAAGCCAAACGTTTACGCGGTTGCTGAACGCTTGAAGACCGAAAATTAAAACTCAAACACAATTAAAATCCACACGGAAAATCCGGTGACGGAAATTCATTAACCGCGGTCACACTCATACACACACATACACACAAACATTAAGCACCCTCGGGGGCAAATTATCCTTTATCAACAGACCGGGCCAGACGATTGCGTGTGCGAGTCGCGTGCTGTAATGCACACAAACCACCGCCACCCTTCGAGCGGTTGATGATGATAGGACCTTGTGCAAAAAAAAAAAAAACAGCAAACCCAGCAGTCGAGGACACTCAGAGTAACGATGGCGATGGTGAGGTGGTTAATGATATGCGATGGTGATTGGAATTTTTCCGTTAAATAAATATTTTGTAATAATGCGAATATCGTTCCGCTTCAGAAGACTTTCCTGGTGTTAATGATGATGGCCAGTGGTGGTAGCGGTTGTGTTGGTGCTGCTGATGGTGATGCTGCGGTGAAATGTGGTGTTCAGGGAAACGTGCGCTACGTTAGCTTTTACGGTGCATTGCTCCGTCGTGTGTCAGGTGACGCAGCAGAAGCGCAGAACCAACAGGAAGGTCAGCGCCGTCCGATTCCGATGGTAATTGCTTAATAAGTGGCGTTCGAATAGGTGTTTTTTGGATGGAAACGAAAGTAAACGCAAGTTAATCCAAGTGCACAAGTGCGGTTCGAGTGTGCGCTCAAGTGTTTCGTGTGTGTGTGCGTGTGTGCGTGTTCACGTCGTTGTAAGTGCGGTTTTTGTGTCTCAGTGTTTGCTCGATCGTAGTAGCCATTGTAACTCCGTGCTGGTTCCGTGGCTCCCGTGGTTGATAGAAGCCGAGCGTGTTAGTGTTCGTGTTGTTAGTTGGTCAAGTGTCCTGTTGACCACCCCCTCCCCGCTTCTAAAATAACCGCTATCAGTTGGCGTGGGGAAAGGGTTTTCGGTTTTGTTTTGAATTTAGCATAATTCCGCTGCCGCAACCGAACGATCCGAGAGCAATCGGGATGGAACTGCGGCAGCACCGATCGATGCACCAGAGAGTCCTTCGATGGATTGCCGTCGTCGTCGCGATGCTGATCATCACGCCGTCCGTGCTGCGTGCCGAACCCGACACACAGATATTCCGAGTGGATCCACTAGGTAACTATCGACTACATCCTCACCTTATTAAACAATATTATTCATATTTTAGCATGTTTATTTAGTTTCTAGTTAAAATCGCCATAAATGAGCAAATTGTTTGTCACATTTTTACTGCATTTGAATGTTCATGTAACATTTGCTTGATAGTGAGCGCCAGCAACCAAATCAAATTAAGACCGTAATTTTGTTCGTTGTATGAGCCTTGTTCGCTTGGTAATGGATGCGTCAGATGTTTGACTGTAATATTTAGTAGGCTGCGATTAGTTAAATGGTACCGAGCAAAGATTTTTTCTTCTCTAAACTTAGCTTTTCAACTCTACCGGTTGTGACGAAATGACTGTATGAAGAACAATTTACCCTCGCGATCTGATCGGTAGTGAGCAACCGTAATTGTTTGACCAACTCGTTGTTTGGCGAACAATTTGCCCATGTGTGGGGAGCTTAAATGGTTATCGAACAGCAAACAAATTAAAGTTGCTCCTACAAGTTTGATTTCCGATTTGATGCAGAACCTAGTAGGCCACCGGGCACCGGAATACGGTCAGCCGGAGAGTCACTGTTTTAGTACGCGGCGATACCATAAATCGCCGGCTTGCCGGATGTGTTGGTTACATGACCGCGCACTTCGCAAATCATTTCGCGATTTGTAACAATCCCCCGGGGGGGCGGAATTTGAGTGCGAGAGGCAAACCGGATGGTCCGGACAACAGTTGAATGAACTGATTCCTATCGCTTGCATCCTATCCGGCGAGCACTGTACGGCTCAGAATGGAACGGAACAATCGATTATGCTGGGCAAGGCTGGGCTGCTGCACTGTTGGTCTGCTGGGGAACTTAGGCATGATTAATGGATGGTGCGCCTGCATGGGAAGGAGATGATAGCAATGCAATGCATCATCGTCGCAATCATCATTATTTTCACCAACCTGTCAGTGGTACATGGTCACCGTCCACCATTAGGACCAGCTCAGTGCCCGGGTTGAAGCGAGTAGCAGCAGCAGCAGCAGTAGCACAAATACCATCAAACCCCCCGGACTATAGAACGATCAATTAAGCATGTCCGGCGAGGTGCTTGCGAGCTCGAGTTTGACTGCAAGTCACCCAATTTACGATCATATTATGGCGAGCGCAAAGGATTACAAGAGAAGCAAGCAAACGGAAAGCTTAAAATCACAAAACTTGTGCTGCAGCAACTCTATCAAGAATCAAGCGCGATGCGAATGGTCAAGCACTAATGAAGCAATAGGGGCAGCTTCAGTTCCCGTGCGGCTCCGGATTGCTAAATGAGGATAATTATATCATCCCTCTTCCATGAACTCATGCCTTCTTCAGTGAAGACTTTTTAATTGACTTCGATTAATACGCAAATCCTAGGCCAACACCGGATTTTCCCGTTCCCCGGGAACTTGCAAACAGCAGCAAGGAGAAAAGTTTTCTGGAACGGAAATCACAAAAACCGTTTCGGTTTCGACCGCAAATGACCATCCACTCTCTTGCTCGTCCATCGTTATCCATCAACGAACAGCAACAGCTCGGACCTTTGGAAGGGGAAGGTTTACACAATTATAAGAGGGAAGCTTTTCAGCAGAAATCCGTTTCCGGCAGCTTGGTTGCTGCTGGTTTTTTGGTGAAGAGTGACGGGCAGAATAGTTTTCGCAAACTTTTCATTCAGCAATACCAGCGTTAATGCGTGAGAGCGAGCGAGAGAGAGAGAGAGAGAGAGAGAGAGAGAGAGAGAGAGAGAGAGAGAGAGAGAGAGAGAGAGAGAGAGAGAGAGAGAGAGAGAGAGAGAGAAAGAGAGAGTGAGAAAGAGAGAAAGAGAGTGAGAAAGAGAGAGAGAGAGAGAGAGAGTGTGTGAGAGAGAGAGAGAGCGAAGCAACGTTAACGGAACAAAAACCCTTCCCCCTCTTCCTAGCGCGAAATGAAAACGAATTTTCCACGACCACCAAACACCAAGTTAACTCGGTAGTTTTTCACGATCCCACCGGGCCGATACCGGGGGCCGACGTTACGTTACGGATTGATGCACCCGATACCCGGATTCGTACCATAAAGTTGTGCCGGGCATTCGAGAAGAATTATAATTTCATTTAGCACTCACCCGGCCCTCCCAAAACTACCGAAAATGCAAATCTGATCCAAATTTGGACATTTTTCATGCCTTTGGTGCGATGACCACTCGGGACGGGCTCGGGAAGGGTGAAGGGCGAAACGAGGAAGACGACCCCGACGGTCGACCCCAACAGGGGCTACGGGTACGGGTTTCCGAAACTTTATCGACATCTTGTTTTTCCTTCCTTTGCTTGCTTTCCTTTCCGTCCGTTCTTAACACTGCTGCTGCTGCTGCTGCTACAGGGTTCGGGGTTTGCAACATCGAGCGGTTTGGAGCCTTGTTTGCAAACTATTATCCTACGACGCTTGTCCCGGTACCTAAGCAAACGCCCATACCTGCTACCCTTTGCACATACACACACACAAAGACACACACGTTGAGACCGGCACAACGTCATCTGATTGTATGCTCATCGGGTAGAGAAAGCCAAAATCAGCAACAAATGAAATACAACAACCGGCGGCTATACTACTTTCTAAAGCATGTTTACATAGGCTCCTGATGCTTCTCGTTAGGAAGGTCCGAGAAAGGGCGGGGGGGGGAGGGGTGTACGAGGAGGAGGAAGGTGTGCGTCATTGGACGAAACTTTCATTTTCCTCTCTTTTTTTACCAGGCCTCCATTTTTGGTTGCCTTTTGCCATTTCGTACTGCCAGAGCCAGAGAGCGAAAGAGAGAGAGAGCGATGAGCAAAAGTTGTGGGCACCAATTCTTGGCAGACACGTACGGCCGTTCGGTCTACCGGAAAGGCCGATGCCGAATTGGTTGGTGGCCCCCTTCCCCTTCCCTCTCTTGACCTTGGAAAGTAATACATACCACTTCGTTAGCTTTGGCCTGTCGTCGTCGGCTATCCGCCATGACGAACTTTACGAAGTTTTGCGGTTTCTCCTCTAACCCTGTCCAACAACTTCTCGACCTCAGCATTCGCATTGGGATTGGGATAGCAGCAGTGGCTACTGGATCACTGCTAACTGGATCATAATTAATATCTAAACCCCGCGGTACTAGTGTGTGCGAATCGGAATGCATTAATAATGAAATTATTTGCATAGTGGTTGAAAAAATCCCTTTACACAAACTCGCAACGCTTCTTTGAAATGAAATTATCACCCTGCAAAGGGTTGGCTCCTCTCGAACAGACTTCCGGTCCGAGGGAATTTGAATGAAATGCACCCAAAGTGCAATTGTCATAATTCAGAGCTCAGAAGCGCACTTCAGAGCTACCGCTGCAGATGGCGCAACGGCGTGAAGCATGAAAGAAGTGAAGTAGTTCCGATGGACGAAGCTATATATATAAAATGTCCACTGGTGTTCATTCCCATTTTGTGGACATTACTCATCACCGTAGAGTAGAGGGTGCGCGAGCGCGCGCACAATACAGATAAGGACGAGGGTGCGCGACTCGTCGTTAGTGCCGCTAACTCACTGGCGCGGGACCATATTTCGACTTCACACTCCGTTGCCTGGGTCTCTTCGCTCTCTCTCTCTCTCTTCGCTAATCCTTTTTCCCAACGGTGACCGATTGGACGGACCATAAACGGACAAACGGTTGACCAGCGCTCGCGAGCAGTGAACGGCGTCCGTATTAATGCATTGCCAGGCGAGAAGGATTGTCATTTTATTACGAAACAGTTGGGGGGTGTGGGGGGCATCCACCTCGGTTATCCTTCTCCCGACCGATGATCTATCTGTAATGTGGTTGGATGACTTCGAAAGATGACTTTTTATTATGTTTGAACTGGTACCCCATCAGGGGGCCCTGAGAGAGGGGCAAATGGCAAGTGGTTACCACCACGAGGGGGCGATTCGCCGAGTAAGCACTTCCGGGCATGCCGGGTGCCCCATTCCACGATTCGTTTCAACAAACCCGCTTTTTGCCCTTTTTGGTGGTCATTTTACAAACCAACCCAAGGCACACCACCCTTCGCCTTTTTACGTTGCGTGCTCCGATGAACTACTTCCGAAGATACCATAGAGCATAGACCTCGTTGGAGGATGCCGTCCCCGGGAGTTGGAATACAATGCGAAGGAAGCAGTTTTTGGGGCAGGCAGAGAAGAGTCCGAAAGAGGCTGGGATTGATTAAATTTACGATGTCATCCCACTGGCACATACATACACCGACACACCGACAGACTGGCAGTGGGCAGTGGCGAAGGAGGGCGTATACCCATCTGCACAGCGTCTGATAAAGGATTACGGATTAAATCTACTGCCAGCGTCGACCGCTTTTAACATGTAACTGAATTATGTAAATGGAGTCTTGTACCTCACTCCCTGTTTCGCTCACACACTCTCTCTCGTGCTCTCTCTCTTTCTCTCGCTCACACTCTCTTTGTCTGTGTTTTTCGCGTTGGCACTATCTTTCCTTTACTAGCACTCGATTCGATTTTCCAGAGGGCCAGCTGCTTGACAACGTAGGGCTGTGCCAATGCCGCACCAAGTGACCGGACTTGAATTGTGGGATTCACCAACGGGCGTGTGTGTGTGTTTCCAACTCCAACGTATGTTCCACACCGTTGCTCGGTTTTGGTGTGAACCGACCGTACCGACGAATCCCGGGGTTTTTTTTTTCTCCATCGAAGGGGTTTTTCCCATCCAGTTCCAGTTTGTTGTAGAACCATTCGTTCGACCATAACTTGGCCTGGGAGTCTCACTGCCTTTCGCGCCTCTTCACGCCCAGGCTCAGACTCAGGCTCAGGATCAATCGACCGTCTGTGACATCGACCGGAAGTGGGATTACGATGTTCAACTGTTTTCGAGAAACGGAAATAGAGAGATAGCAAGCAAGCAAGAAGAGAGAGAGAGGGTGAAAATATAAAAGAAATCTGCCAACCAGCTTTGTGGGAGCTCAAAGCTGATCTACAAAGGGGATAACATTCACATTTTTATCGCTCCAGCTGTTCGTCGTCGTCGTCGTCGGCGTCGTCGTCATCGCTACTTGCCAACGAACGTTTTTCGAAACGAAAATAATGAAAGCGTAACGTGAAGCGGCTCCAAGGAAACAACCTTGCAAGCCCTGGCGAGCCTTTTGGTAGCTGGTTTCTCGAGCCCTGGTCGAGTTTCAATCCCGCGTACTGTCGCTTCCGCTGACGTACTGCTTAAAGTGGAACAACGCAACCCCAGAGGAAAAGAGGGGGCTGGGAGCTGCACTTGAAAAGCTTGATTTATCTCCGGTCCTCACCAAATACCTCGGCCTCGGCCGTACTTTAAGGCGTCTCATCGAAGCGATCAACTCCTGTTACAATAAATCTTGGAACATTTAAAACTTTCCGCCCCCGGTTTCCCAGCCACCCCAGAGCTGGCCCCAGGAACAAACTGGTGCCTGGTGTTGGTGGGCCTAGGTGATAAATAAACAATTCTCGAAAAGCGTTACGAACGGAATTTCTACCACCGGAGCCGGAGCCGGGTTGTCGGGCCGCCCAAACGATGTTGATGTTGTTACACAATGCCCCGGCATGGTCCGATCCCCGATGCAACCGCAAACGGGGCCGGGGTGATGGTGGCCGGAAATAATAAACGACATACTTCATGAAAGAATGATCGTTAAAGTGGCACAAACACTGCACGGGAATGTGCACACTAATGGCATCGCTCCGGGTCGCTGGCGAGCAGTAAAACTTTTTCATCTCTGCCACCGTGCCGCCGATTACAACGGTACCAAAGGGTGGTGCGTATGGATGGCGATTCGTGGTAAGAGGAAAACAAACGCGGAACGGTCATAAAAATACGCTCGATGGTTGCGCGAAGCAATGCGAAAAATGTATTCAAATTGTTTGTCAAACCCCGATGGCTGATGGCCGCTGTTCCGCTGTTCCGAAACGTCATCCTCGCGGGTTGACACACCGGAAGATAGTTGTCTGTCAGAGAGTGTTCGTTCGAAGCCAGTCGCGGCCCTGTCGTCTCGTTAACTGGATGCCTTTTTCCGCGATTTTCCTACCCCCTACCGGTCGGAACTTGTCTGGATCAATTTGTCCGGATCGCAAAACGGTTGCATCCCGGACCCGTTCGATGGCAATGGTGGGGGAAAACCTCGTGATGAACGACCAACGCTCTGGTCACCAACTTCGGTTTCGCGAATCAAAACGTGACGTAAGCTAACGAACGAGCGAGGGCGGGACTAGAATGATGTAACACAAAATACATGGAAATCGGTCATGTATTATTGATGAACAGCATTTCCTATTGCGGAAATGTTCCGCTCCCGGGCGGACACGCTTTGTTACCATTCCACTCCGGATCCGGCTGGTTGGTTGGTACTACTTGGAAAATCATAATAACGTTTCGCTGTTCCAAACGGGAGATGAGATTAGATGAGATTTACCCGGCGCAACGCTGCACAATTTAAAGTTGATCAAATCGTTCGGAACGGAAACGCGCCCAACGTCACATTATTTCGCGAGAACGAGAGGACATGAAATTCGAGTCTCATCGGCAAAGTTCAAATTCAAAAGTTTTCTGGTTTAACGCTGGTGGTAGCCGACCCTCCCCCTGGACCATTACGCGACAATGAACAACTCGCTGACAACGGACACCAGCTGGTATTGTTAGTTGGTGAGTTTACTACTGAGGGCTGCTGCTGCACGAAAGTTATCAGAGGTGAGCATAACACACCCGCCAACGGTCGCCATTGTTCGTCGTTGGTTTTGTCGAAATTCACGCATCAACTCCTGGCCACCACCGCAACAGAGCTGAGGCCTTGCGCTTGGTGCTTCAAGCAATAGAATTATATGAGGCCCAACGCCAGCAACATACGAAGTGCGCCTGCGGTCATATCCTGTTGGTGGCGAGGGTAGTGTGTGTGTCGAGGTCGCGGATCGCGTTTGAAATTGGAAACAATTCCGAGAAGAATGGACCATCGAGAGGTGTTGTATTTCATCGTCCGCCAGCGGCTAACATTACAATTAGTATGCTTAACAACCATTCAATAAATGGCAGCTCCGTTTAACATGCATATAATTACCGAGCTTCAAGTGCAAACAGCTTTTTTGTAGAGCTTCTACACTTTTGTTGCCGCTTGATGTTGCTTTTTCTTGTGGTCCTCCGGGAAATGAATCGAGTATAATCAACGATTGCTGTTCTGGATTAAAGTTACACCAGGAGGAAATTTCTCCCTAGAAAGTTGCTCCATGCCGCTATCATCGATCCAAACCTTAGCATAAACGGTTCAAAAGAGTCGAACACGAACAGCGTTGTCTGTCGACATCAACAGTAAACTGTTTGTTTGCGGAATCTTCTTCCGAATGAAGGACATGCTCGAGCAACTGAATCCCATTCACTCGACGCGATAAGTATTCTGCGACTGCGTCCTGCGACCAAAAGCGTGCCTACCGAAGGAACGTTGGTGGTGGTGGTGCTAAATTAACATATAAGCTCTGCCGCATTAACACAGTCGCCGCTTCATTTCCGATGCAGGGCGCGTTCGGTTAAAGGTGCAAGCCCCCGAATGTGCCCATAAATTCTGGCCCAGTTCGAGCGGCAATAGCAGCACGGGAGCGACGTTTAAACACGACGCGAAACGGGCATTTCGAGAGCACATCCTAGTGTCTAGGGGTACGGATGCTCAAACGAAAAAAAAGCAAAAAAGCAACAAAAAAACAAAGAACCAGACCGCGAGACCGGTGACAGTGCAAAGCGGACGATCTGAGAGCATGTCGATTCCGGGGTGGGAGGAACAATAAAAACCCAGCCAGCCATAACTTCTGCTCCGAGTTTTCTCCACTCACTGCGGAGATGAGTGAAAATCGAAATGAAAATCGTCGTTGTCGTCGTTGCGAATGGGCGAACGGTCGCCAAACACACACACAGGCGCACGACACAGGATCAAGCCCGATGGGCCGTTTTACGTCAGTTTGTATTGCTTCGGAATTGTGGGTCGTTAAAGGAAAATAAAGATTTAGGGAGCGTTATTTTATTAACAAAAACACACCCATTGGTCGCTGCGTCGCTGCGAGTGTGCGAGATGGTGGAAACCGAAGTGGAAAGCGAAAGGGATTTACTCCTTGTCTGGGCTGGTCTGGTACAGCTAGCATGGTTCATCCTCGCAATGGATCTTCCGCAATGAATGAAAGCCGTTTTCTTGCATTAAATGATGGAACCGTTTCATGTGCCACGCATTTTTGCTTTCATGAAAACCATTTTCACTTCTGTTCCATTTTACCAATACCTGCGTATGCGTTTTACGTGGAAAACAAAATTCAAATGACAGGAAACCCACAGGAATGGACTATTTTTGAATGATTGAAGCTGTATGAAATGGGTTTTCAATAGAATTGAAGCTTAATTCCGGGACACGAATTTTCAATATTTATATCAACGGAAACGGGCAGAAAAAGGTAAATGGAATACTCGCAACCACGAGATGATTGGATAGCATAATTCTACCACCGGTTGAACATTCCACTATGCTTTATCTACAGCTGCAGCAGCAGCAGCAGGAGCAGCAGCTTTGGCCGGACGCCAACCAGCGTTTCGTTCTTGAGGAATGGAAATGTAGTATGAAAATAAAGGCACGAACCGGACGTTTGATGTTGGAAAACGAGAATGTTTCTCTTTATTCCAATGCGCCGGCCAAGGCCACTTTGGGAATTAATGCTCTCTTTCCTCTCTCGTTCGAGCATCGCATCTTCCGAACAAAGATGTTGCAGGCGAGGCTACAGCTTAAACACGTTTTTTTTTAACGGCAGGTGCACTGACGGATCAAAACACATCGGAGCACCATCAAGAGCACCCAGACCCCTTCGAGGGACGTGCTATGAAACGTCACAACGCCGGTGACGGTCGGACAAGTTCAACATTAGTCATCACGCGGGCATGTCTACAGCATTTTTGATTTCCTCGGGGTATGCGAAGCAAATCAGTGCGTGGTCCGATGATGCTCACCGCGAGCGAGGTGCTGCATGCATTCCACTCACGAGTGGTCCCTCGTGTTGTGGTCCCTCGGTTCGTTCTCGTTGTGGATAACCCCGAACCGGCCTGACCGGCAAGCAGCAGCACGAACGGTTTTGTCACGAAAATAGCACACCCGTGAACCGGTGTGACACGAGTTAGCGGACGGGCGCGTACGAAAATAGACCACGACCGACGACCAAACATCGTTTCCCACTCACCCCCTCTGATGGCCACCGCACCGGCACCGGCACCAGCATGTTCGAAATTATGCTTGAAAACGTAAACAAACCTTTGGCTAGGAGAGGAGCACCGGTAACTGGCCAGTGGCGGTGCCGAACGGCCTGCGATGCTGCGAACACGCTGGCTGCTTGTTTAGGTCATGCACCCAACGTCAGCAGCACTCAACGATCAATCCACAGATCGGATGCGCTGACGAGGAGCGGAGTTTATGATGGAAAATTAGTTAAACACTCGTCGCCGGGATTGATTCGAAGCGAATGAAATGTGTTTGTGTGTTTGTGGACCACGGAGCAGCTTGCGGTATTTGGATCGATCGTAAATATTACGTGAGTCTATTCACAGTTGCTCACAAACGCACATATGTGTGTTTATACTTTGATCTGTGGTTTCTGTTTTTCAATATTTATGTGAATCGATATAGCCCATACCCATAGTACACCAAAAAGGCAAACAAACCATTTCTCCTGGATACAGATTCGGATGGATCGAACGAGAATCAATCAATTGATATTAAGTACATGGGAAATGATCCATTAGAACGATACTTTACCAATCAACTCGACCCCTAAACCCTTATCAAGCAGTAACAGGAGCTGAGTGAGTCGCTTCGGGGAACCAATTTCGAGGGACCACATAACCTCACAGACGCCGCGTTGACACTCGTTTCAAAACACCGACACCACCGGGCCACCGGCCGGTGGTCTATTTTTACGGTCACTAGCCATTATTTAGGTTTGTGTCCCGATCGAAACGGCACCACCGCCAGAGTAGTTGTTGCGCCAGAGAGTCGAGGCGGTGCCGAATTTATGCGAAAAGAAAACTTCCCTTTCGATTCTTTGTGCGGTGAGCGAGGGACTAATACTAGGAGTCTACCGGACAGAAGCCGTAGCGGTCTCTGGTCTCTGCATACGGAGCAGCGCGAATAGAGAATGAAAGGTAAATAGGCTGCTCCGCTGACCACTGATTTGTTTCGGTTTCGACCCGTTTTTGTCACCACAACGGTGCTCGGTTCGTTTTGAGCCAGAGATGATTGTTTGTGGTAGTGAGAAATAGCTTCTGGGAATGTCCTTGAACTGTTTAAATTACTCAACACATTAAAGGGTGAACCGGTTGAAATGGAGGTAAAGGAATCACGACATACTTTTCGCTTTAAAGCACAGAATGAGTCCCTGAATGTTGATTGATCATGCCAGCACCGGGAACGGGGTTTGGTTATCCGTGTTCTCTGCTATCCTTGTCACAGCCCTGCCCTGCAATATCCGGTATCCACTCACTCGTTATTAGTTGGTTGGCATCATGGGAAAGGATAAGGACTAAATGGGATTCAATTCGTGCCTTCCGTTATGCTTTTCCTCCAGTTCCCACCGACGGTTTTTGTCGTCTGTTCTCTAGCCTAACCCCCCTACCCCTTGACTACTCCAATTCCCACCCCGGACCCTCATCAGCTCTCTGAAACTTTCTACAATCACCTTTCACGTCATCATCACTCCCTCTGTTGGGCGAGTTTGATGAAAGCCAGCCAACCATGGGAGGAAGTGGGGTGCATATTTCGCGTTCTCCCCCATCGGTCACAAAATTAATCATCCATTTTATTTACGGGGAAAGGCACAGAAAAAAAAACCGGAAACTTTTTTCCTTTTGCACGTTCCCATTCCGGTTGTAAAGCGGGTTTTGAATTACTTTGATCATAACGTCGCTACAGCCTGGTCTTGGGAGGACGGTGAGAAGGAGGCCTGCAGACAGATGCTTTTTGTGATGGAGAACAAAGATGGGGTAGGAGGAGCGAATGATGGTGTCTCAGGTTTTAGTCAACATTTTTCATTTACACTCGCTTTCCCCATCGTTGGTCGCGATAAATTTGCGCTTCGGTATCAAATCGACGACCACCACCAATGAATGATGTTGGTTGAAGGGAGTAAGGGTGTGAGCGAAGGAGGGAGGGGCAGTTGATGATCTTCATCGTTAAAATACAGCTCATAATCGGGCCATAAATTTCCCACCAGGCAATTGTTTTCATTGGGCGTTGCAAAAACAAAACAAAACAAAACAAAGCAGAAAAAAACGTTGGTTGCAACGTGAACCTGTTGTTTGAGCTATGTTTTAAAATTAATCAGAAGCTTATGTTTCAAGCGTGTTACACTGTTTTCGTGTTTGTATTAACTTCAGAGACCTCACAACGGGTGAGTGAAAGGATATAAATTTAATGAGCGCCAATGTGATTTATTACAAAACTTTATATGTTTGCAAATCCAGTAGCATTAATCCGTGGTCACCCCCTTGGGGGGCATTGAACCGAGACCAATCAATGCGCTTTGCTAAATCATTTAACACGGATATCTCCCCGGGACCCGGGAGGGTGGTAATAAAAGTGAGCCCCCAAAACTAGTGAACCAAGTGATAGCATCAAATGGGTTCCCAATGGTTGTGGATCGTCTCGTCCCATCGTTCACTGATGGCCACCATGGTGGCCCTTCACAGAACTCGACCGTGACCCCGAACGGCGAACTCGGGGCAGGGGAAAGCGTTGGTAATATTTTTATTGATTCCTCTTGCTCCGATCGGAGAAATTATGTACTCCATTACCATTAAATGCCGGCGAGAGTACGCCAGCCGGCCAGCAAAAGTTGCAGGCCGCAAGCACTCCCCCTTTCCCCGCCGCACTAGTACCAGGCGCCTCCATCCAGCGAATGGGTAGCCGATTGGTCGATTCGAACACGAACCTCGATAATTACTTGCCCGGCGGCATCACCCCTCATTCGTGTCGCTCTTCTGCTTCCTTTCGCTCCACAGCCCTTGGACAGCCCTTGATTCGAGCGAAAGAGCGAGAGAGAGAGAGAGATAGAAGCGTGGCTGGATAAGCGAGCCGACAATTTTATGACCACATAAGTTATCCGAGGGTAATTTAGCGAATTTCCTTTTACGTGGTCCCGTGCCGCTCCGACTACCGTGCTGGAATGTTGGACCCTGCAGCAGCACGACCACCACCACTACTACCACCACCACCACCACCACCACGATTGGCCATGGGGATGAGAAAAATAATGAACATTTATTTCAATTTCGCAAACAAATATTTCCCCTTCTGGCGCGCCAAGGAATGTTCGGTTCGGTTCGGTTCGGTCCTGGGCTCGTTCATCCCACTCTGGACAGTGCAAAAGGTGGGATGAAGAGGATGCTTCCCCGGGGGAGAGGGGCGACAGACGAAGCGTGTTATTATTATTAGCCATTTGACCGTTGGCGTGGTTCTGGGTGAGACCGGTGGAACCGAGGAGCATAGTTTTGGGACCGGTTCCGCGGCCTGAGCGATTGCGTAATTCATCAGCCAACGGGGGCCGTTATTCGGGGGACAGTGACGATTCGTGGTCGTGTCGCGTGCAGCTGACATGCGGCCATACGTGTTGGCGTGTTTTCGAAGAAGCTGTTCGCTCGTTCGTTCGTTCGTCGGTCACATTGGCCAGATAATGACGCCCACGGGCACGGGCACGGACACGGACACATTTCGAGCGTTATATTAATGATGGTGTTAAAGCGTGGCCACGCTCTGGGCTCATCTGGTTGATCCGGCTGAGGTAGGTCGGTTTGGCTTTAAGCCGAAGTTGACTGTTTGCTCGGAAATCGAAAAGTGATGCAACGTCGTCTTCAGGTCAGGACGAGGAACGGGACGCGGTCACGGTCTCTGTGCCGAGACACAGAGGACACAATTTAAGCAGCTCAAAGCGTGTATGTATGCATATCCGATTAGTGTTGCCTTCGTATGCAAAATAGGGGCGCTACGTGATCGCATCGAAGCCCCTCCTTCCCAATCAGCGTTGATGATAGGGTGGGCATTTCGATTAACGGCATAGTACATATTGCATTGCCTAAGTCCGTATCATGAACACAGTGTTCTTGGAAGGGTGCCAACACATGCTTGAGATGCATTTATTCAACCGATTGTGACACTTACGCTTTTCTTGGATTCGATCGAATTATGCTGTGCAGTATGCAGAAGCTGCATTTCAGGGTTTACTTTCATAAGCTATTTCGGATGTACCGATGTTCCTAAAGGGGTTTTATCAGTCAATCCACTGCTGCTGCTGCTGCTGCTGCTGCTGTAAAGTCGTATGAATAATTTATTTCCATTTATTCCCATCCCATGTCACCAACCTACTACCAACCAAGGGTTGTGCTCACTCAGTGATGCAACATCCGAAGGTGCATTTACCGGGAACAGCTATTGCCTCTGCATCTGCATCCGTACTTCGTTAAAATTTGTGCTGGCTTAAAGCGAAGGATCGACGAGACGAGACGATTTTTGCCGATTTTCCTTGAACTGCCTGAACTGGTGTTCAGGCTCTACGTTCGAAATGGATTCGCCCTTCACCGAATGCCATTGCTTATCGCTTTGCACCGGGCACGATCCATGATAAGGGTACGGTCTTGGTCTGTGCTAGAGGTGTACGTGTGCAGGTCCGATTTGCATCCCAGCACAGAAATCCGGGAACTCGGGTTTTGCAAGAACAAACCTGGGGCTACAATGCTAGAAGCCGCTCGATATCTTAACGAATGATGGCAAAATCTTTGCTTCGGGACTGGCTACCAATCTTCCAACAATTTCAAGAGTGCGTGTTTGAGCCGACGACGACGACGGCGGCCCTAAACATTCGCCTGCAGCCGGTGCAACACGCCCACAGCTGCCTAACCTATTCGATCCGCCTAATCCCAGGAGCTACTAAAGGCGTAGTCGCACTCCAATGCACACGTGGCGCACATTTGAAGCCAAAGCCAAGGGAAGAGGCAGCATTTTGTGCAGCACACGATTCGACACTGCCTCGAGAACTTACCGAAACGTTTTCTTCGAATAACAAAAAAAAGAAAAGGTTAAGACATATAAGGGAAGGGAGGCCAAAGATGCCCGGTAAAGACACACAGATTCAACACCATCCTCATCGTCGTCTTCGTCGTCGTCGTCGACGTTACTAAATGTGCATTTTATTCCGTTGACTACCTCCTGGGGATGGGGAGGCAGAGGTCGGTGTAGAATCCTCGGATGTGGCGGATGCCTGCGGATGGATGAAAAATTAAATTCCACTTTACTCCCCACGGCTGGTTGGCTGGCTGGAGATGCACCCGGAGGGCCAACTTCTTCTTCCAAGTTTCCGATTTTATTTCCGTTTCACAAGCAGAAGCGGCAGCATGAGCTGCATTCTAGCCCCGAAAAGGGTGGCACATTTGCACCTCCCCCTGCCATCCGGCAATTGTGCACCGTTTGGAACCGAGAGGGCAAAGCGAGAGGCTACCATTGCATTTTTCACTTTAGCACTCAACACTTCATCTTGGCTGGATTAGCGTCATGCATGTGTGCTGGTGGAGGAGAAACTCCAGAATGAGGGAGTACGGTGGATAGTGTCTTGCAGCGTGTGCAGAAGACAGCTACACACACACAGACACATCCTCGAGTGCTGCTCACGTGCAGCAAAAGACAGATGTACCGTCACGTTGATCGTGACATCGTAGGTGAGATTCATGCAGCTTACGTGATTGTCTTTAATGCTAAATTGCTTTCAGCACCCGGCTCCGAGGATGCTGCTCGAGTGAGGCAGCGAAACACAAATGAAATCAAAACACTGATTCGATTGTAAACTTTTTGGCCCCCTTCTGTGCTTTGTCCCTTGTGTCCCCGTTTTCCGAAGGGTGTTTGCTGAATGTTAAGAAAAACATAAAGTTTCGTCCCGCGTTTTTCACGCTCTACAGACCATAATAGCACACCAGCTACAGACTTAAACAAGTTACACTAGTGCTCAGCGGCATGCAACAGTCGTCGTCGTTGTCGTTGTTGCCATTGTGTTGCTTCTGCTGGTGGTGGTGGTGGTGGTGGTGCTGGAAATCGAATGCGATGATTCAACGCAATTCGTCAATACTTATCAAACAACTATGTATCGAACCACCCGGTTGGCAGGCGGCTTGGAACGTGGAATAATGGTTAACATAAAAAAAAGAAACACAAAACTTACCCTTGCCTTGGTGTGAACGTAACCCGTGTGATAGCGAGCTGGGACCGGGTGGGGCCTGGGTGTCACACTGAAAAGTTCTACCACTCGCTCGGTACGCAGATTTCGAATTCGGTAAGGGAAAAAGGAGGGAAAAAGTTTTTTTCCCTCGCACCGGAAAAACTTTTCCAACCCATTTCTTGTCGCTTGTCGGTGGAAGAAGGAAAGGGAAGGGAAGGCAAGCTCGCTCGCCACTCGGCATGCCGTTGCTTTTGCGAAGAGCGTGCGCCCTCTCGGAGTGAAGAAATGGCAGACAAGTAAAGGCAATAGCCGTGAAAAGACGACGACGAGCGCCCCTAACGAGCGCATTCAAAACTGCAACGACACACCTTTTGAAATTTTCGCAAAACTTTCCACCAACACACGCAGTTCGGTCGAGTGGAGCATGTGCGAGCATCGGAGACTTCTCGCTATTCGCGGACCGCCCGGTCCAAGCGAAGCCTCGGATCGGAATAGTCTCTTCCAGTGTGTGTGTGTGTGTTCGCTGGCTGCTCGTACCAACGCTTCCGTTTGACGCTTATGAATATTGCAAACTAATGACTTGCGGGTTGCGGGTTTCGTTTTTATAGGCTTTCAATTCGGACAGAATTACAAGCGTGTTGTTCGCCCGAAAAATGAGGTCAAAATGTAGTGTCCTAAGGCTAAGGAAGGTTCATCGCTTCAAACAATCGCTTGCGGTGCGGAAACCGAACCAAACCTAAGCATTTCCACGCAATCGACAGGGCGGCCCATTAATGGAGCATGTAATGGTTTGCCGCAACTTCTTCTGGGATGCACGAGATTTATGGGATCAATTTTTTTTTTACGGGGAAGCGATAAGTTATTCCAGGCGCCTGTTCCTGGCCTGGATGAAAAGTTGTTGCATTGCGATTTTTTCCTGCTGCTGCTGCTGCTGCTACTTGTTTTCATCCTTCTCGATACCCGTTGAGTTCGGAGCGGCTCTTCCGGGGGGTTTTCAGTTGATTTAAGAACCTTGAAAGTGTCCAAACAGGAGCAGTAATTGATGAAAGACCTTCGCGATGGCGGGTTTGAAGAATATAGATAGATAGTAGTCGTATAGTGCTACTGTTTTTAAACAGTTGAAAATGAGTTTCGCGCAAGAAGCTCTACTTCATCAGTGTCAAACACTAGACGCAATCTGGGTGAGCAATTGTAAATGCAACCGAACGGAATAGGATTGTTTAAGAAAAATGTGGCTTCGCAGCACCTTCCACATGCTTTTGCTCTCAATGTTACTTTCCCAAAGGTGAAGAGGGAGGTATTACCATATTCTAAAAGAAAAGTTTTGTCCGTAAAGCGATTTTCTTTTTCGAATGGTTTCGTAACTTTCCTTTCAAGTACTTAAGAGCGTCTAATCCTTCCGAGCGTTGCGAGGAACGAAGCGAAGCCGGAGCTAAATCGATCCAAACCACCGAACACAAAAGAAACGAAGAAAAAAGAACCACCGACAATCTCTTTCGACACCGAGCGCTGATCGGATTGCCATCAACATTGTTGTTGCGACGGCATGTTGTCTACTGCCGGCCGGTCCTAATCTTTGGCTCTTCCACACACTCGAGCTTACCACCAAAAATGGGTGAACCGACTCAAGCACGCAAACCGACGATCGAAATGAGTTTACGACAAGTTTTATGTATTTGTGTCGTGATCGGATTAAGCAATGGTGGTGGCGGTGGCATAAATTTCCGTCGCGGGCCCTAAACCATCGGTCACAACATCGACGCGGCACTAACGCGAACCGTCGATCAGTTTGTCAATCGTTAACCGTTGCGCCGTGTTTTGTGAAATTTTCCCCACACAGTTTGCCGGATTTTCCCGGTCTTTCCACTGTGCTCCGACAGACTCCGGCTGAGAGACGACAGATTGAGCTGTCCTACTACTACTGCTGCTGCTGCTGCACATAGTTCGCCAACAGTTTTCTTTCCACCACCATTGCCACACATCGAGCTGCACGGGCTCCAGTCGATTGGCGTTTCCGGGCACCGAAAACCACGCGAAAACAATGCCTTCCGGTTGGTTGGCTGGCTGGCTGGCGGAGGAAGAAGTAGCAGCAGCAGCGGGGGGCAGCGCTCGGTGCAGCACCGAACATCCGGAGCAACTGCCGGAGAGAGGATGGAGAGACCGGGGATAACAAATTTTGATTTATGCCTCACTTTGCCGTGAGCCCATTGTGTGTGGCGTGCCTTTCACTTGCTTGATGTACGTTTGCATAATCGACACCTCATTCGTTAGAGCATGCAAACGCAAACATCCGAGACGACCGACTCGAGGATCCGTTCCGTGGGGCCCAGATGGCGGAACCGAGTGTTTGTTGGGCCGCCATATTGCTAAATTGATACATTTCCGAGAAGTTAGCTGCCGGCACCGGCGCAGCCCGAGGTTTCCGATGACATCGCGACGACAGACAAATAACAGATCACCTTCGATCCGCGGGACCGGATGTTGCAAACGGGAAATTTGGAAGTCAAAGAGCTTCTCCTTTGGCAACATAACATGCCAGCAGCAGGATAAATGTTTACCTAGGCTGATGGATAACGGGGGGGACTGGAATGCGCTTATTGGATTAAGAAGTTTGCGTCTTTACGAGCAACCGTGCTGATGCAAGATGTATCATCGTTCTTCTTTAATTTAATAAAATGACAAATGTGCATGAATTACTTTATTGAATGGAGCACACTTTTGCGAGCAATTGTTTACAGCTGTTGTGTGTGTGTGTGGTGGTGGTGGTGCAATTGAATGATGATGCTTCTGCAACGAGCAACGAGCATTGAAACAGTCATAAACGGCACATTGAGCGCTGAGCTGGGCGTTCGAAATGCTGTGAACTCGCACCATATGCGCCTCACACCGCGCTCTTCCCCCCGTCGTGGGACGCTCGCTTGTCTTCGAAATAGCATTCGTTGCCGCAACTCGGCTCGCTTTGTAACGAGTGCGCCCCCCGCCGGGGTAATAAAAGAAATATATTTCATATGCATCTGGCTACCAAAACTCCTCATTTCTTTCCATTTTATGGGAAAATGCTTTGTTCTACTGTAGAGGGTTTGTTTTTTTTTTCGTTTGGTTTTAGTTAAAGCAGAAAACACTAATACCAGCTCATAGAAGGATGCGCCAATGGTGCATCTTTTATTGTGAGAACGCCCATTTTAGTGCATTAGCGGATGGTTCATTTGCCGACAGACTGTACCACCAATAACAGTGTAGCGTCGGTGCAATATGTGTGTTGAACCACATTGCAGCTGACAGATTGGTTTAATTTCATTTGAAATATGGATGATAATGTGCAGTATGAATTTTTGTGAGAGCGAATGTTTTGCATGAATTCCTATTGAATGGTTAGCAAACATAAAATAAGCTTCAGTGTATGAGGGAAACCAAGCAGAAAGCAGCAATAATGAAATGTTTATAAACCATCACCATCATGGGAACAAAGCTCAACATGAACAATGTGCGAATTTAAAATTTCCAGGATAAGCTTCGGAAAATGGAGTGCCCATTCCTTTACATGCTTACTGTTCTCCTGATTTTGGATTAACAGTTTTCTCACTGACCGCAAGTCCGCGAGGTATTTGCTCAGATCTCTACCATGTGAAGCCACATGCCAGCATGCTCCCAGAAGCGCTTTAAAAACTGAACAATGCTTGCGCTTGCGTTTGAAGCGCTCTCTCCTTTTATTTTTCATCAGAATTTTATCAGTTTCCATTTCACCGATGATAAGCGGACAGTATATGAACGAGTCGTAACTCATCGATGATGAATGTGGCCCGCACCGCACCTATTTGTAGGGCGCCATTTTAGATAACCAGATTGTGCGCCACGCCACAAATCAGCCGGGTCTAGTGGGAAACATTACTCGCTCGCGCGTGTGTGTGTGTGTGTGCGGTGTGTGGGGGAGTGCGCCGGTGGTCCGTAAACAAATTTTGAAGCCGACCGAAGTCAGTTGGCAAAGTAATTGACCAGCGTGGCCAGCGGCACGACGGTCGCTTGTGAATTTATGTTCACACTCAACACGTCCTTCAGCCCCCATTGTCGTCGTCATCGTCGTCGTCGTAGCTGAGGGGTGATACCTATACTGAAAGCAATTCGAACACCCGGAACAATCGGTGGTCGAAGCAGCGGATTTTTTGCTGCTGTTGTTGTGCCGCGACCATACCTTTAACAGGCACTGTTTCGGAACAATTTATATTGGAATACTTTATCCAACTTTTTTCGCTCGTCGCTTCGGGGTCACTGAATGGTATGGGTGTGCGTGTGTGTGTGTGTGCTCGGTTGTATCTGTTGACGCGGTACACACCACCGTGCGGTAGGTACAATGAGATGCGGTAGTGACAGTGCGTCTTTGGGTGCTTCCTACTCCTCTTCCTCCCCTTCCTCTTCTGCTTCTACGATGAAAACACAAAAAAAATAGGAAAACGCGAGATGACTTTCGCAACTTTGGCCACCAAAACCCGGGTACCTTGGTTCCATGGAAAAAGGAAACCTAGGAAATAAAAGCAACGCCCAACAGAAAAAAAAACGAACCTCCCTCCCTCGTTCCCTTTTGGGGCTTCCCTTCACGCATGAATGGGGCCATCGTTATGGAATGAAAAGCGCGTTTTGCCCTGCAAAGCGTCGAATATTTTGTTTTGCTTCCCTTCGAAGGCGGGCTGTTTTTTTGCGGGTTATTTTTGCTCCGAGTTCCTGCCTCCTCATCCTCCTCGTTCTCCGCCTTTTCTGCTGCACTGTAAGCGTAAGGATGGAATGTTGGAACCGAAGCGAGCGAGTTTTCCGTTTCACTTTCACGCGCTCGTCCGCTCCTTTTTCCTGGGCCCCTTTTTCCTGTTTCTGCTGCTTCGCTTTGCTTATCCCCATTTTATGTGGAGGGCTTTCCCTACTTTTCGGGGATCACCAGCTCCTTTGCGGGATGGCTGTTCGTCCTGCACTTCAACTTTGCACACTGGCCACCCTCTCACTTCTCCCCCCAGCTTCCCCTTGGTCACTCCATCCGCTTGGGTGATGGAAATTTTGCGAAATGGAGCATATAATTTACAGCACCGTCTGACTCGTTGTCAGTGATTTATCAACGATAGCAACGACGAAAACAGACTACAGCCAGTACGATACTCGGGGCATTCCCGTGGACCAGGTGTACACACGACGGAGGAGTGCCGAACTGGAACCGGAGAGCAACTTTCCTTTGGAGAGCTACGTAAGAGAGAACCGTGCCCCCCTACGTAGAAGACATTTGTCTCAACCATTCCCGGCTACGGTCCAGCTGCGGACCCTCGAACCTGGTGGAAGGGGAGGTGTTGTGTTTTACGCGTGTAAAGCCACCAGTGCGGAGAAAGTTGGTGGTTGGAAATTTAATTTCTGAAATAAGCTGTTAAGTACCGTGATGATTTGTAGCCGGGGGAGGGGCTACAATTCGTTACTCAAACTTTGGTGAATGGTGGCGCCACCACTAACATCATGTTGATGGTGGTCTTGCGTGCAGCCAGCCAGCAATCGAGTATCGAGGCGCACAATCGAGCGATATATAGAGGGGCTCCGCTTTTGTGTTGGTCGGTGTGTGTGTGTGTGTGTGTGTGTGTGAGGGAGCTGAAATAACATCTCTCATACTATGGCGCCTGCAAGCGCAACTAATGATGTAGCATCGTTATGTCGAGCATGATCGACCCTGTAACGAAAATGGCCAAATACCGAACACATCGCATTGCTGGTGTGCAGCAGTGCTGGATGGAAAAGATGGATCCATATTTTGTACCAGCACAACGCAATAAAGCGACTACAGTCGAAGTAGCCGCTGACACAGTTCAGTTCAACGTTCTGCAGCACTGGTAACGGATGAGTTAGATTGCCTTCTATTGCCTCGGATCATTAGGTACGAAGGAAAGTTACATCGCATCGCGCGAGTGGCCACCAATCTATGCTGTTGTTACTTCTTGGTCAAAACGTGAAAAAAAATCATCTTTTCAACTCGCCACTTCTCGTGGAAGTTCCTTGCTGGAAGGTTGATTTCAAAGTGTTTCTGGTTGATTCTACTTCGACGGTTGGCATTCATCGCACCGACAGTTTTGGCTGACTGTCAGCCGAGTTGTCCTCATTTAAAGAGTAGATGCTTTAGTAAGAGACGAGCCAAAAACGTTTGCCCCGTACACTGCCAATGGTCGATCGGCTTCGAGCTATTTCAGCGAGCAAGCAAGCAGGGCAAGTGGCATGAAGGATTCCTAATCCCCACAAATTCACGGAGAAGATCTTGGGCAGGGCCTCTTCCCGGTGCGCCGGCTTGTCTTCGCCTGGCTTTAGCCAAAGCGAATCGAGTCCAACTTTTTAATATCTTTCCAATGAGCACCAGACAGCCCCCCGGGGGGAGAGAGGGTCCCCTTTGCCTTTCTTGGCTCGCTCGAGCTCTCTTATCGCGTAGCTCTTATCATGCAGCCCAAAGCACTCCCTTACTGGCTGTGGTGTGTGTGTTTTTTCCGTTGCTTTTTCTCGGGCATCTCGAGGACAGTCGGCTTGCTACGATGAGTGAACTTTGTCGATGAATGAATAGAACGAAACCCCGGCTCTATCCTGTTACTCGCCCGCCTGCCACGATCACTGCCAGCAACTGCCAGTGCCGGGCTACTTAGTGTCAGCCAATATTATTCGAAGCAAACGAATCGACGTTTTGCACCCCAGGAGAAGAAGTAGAAGAAGAAAAAACCATCTCGCAGCGAACGCGAATGAAATATCCTCTCGCGATGGCTTTGCCGAAAGCTAATTAACGGCTCGTGGCTCGGGCACTTTTGGGGGCCATAAAGAAGCCCAAAATACGGTTCGATAATTTCCCCCCACCCTCTCTGTCTCCCCCGTTTTCCTCTCTCTCTCTCTTGCGTTCACACAAATCAGACCCATCATCATCATGCTAGACGCCGGGTGCAGCAAAAGTTTAGCAGTACTTTGATTGGCTTACGCAATTTTGTTCGCCTCCGTGCCACTCTAGGGCATCATTATTAATCGGCTTAAAACGGTGGCGAATGATCGGTTTGGTGAAGCTCTTAAAAGGCAAAATATTCCCCCCCCCTCCCGGTCTCCTCACTTCCCCATCAGCTCTTCTCCTTTCGTTCCCATAGTGCTCCCCCGTGGCCAACGTTTTAAACTTGCGTTTTCCCATTTTTTAAAACAATCAAACAAAATACCACCAAAGGTTGGTACGAGCGTGCGGACGATCGGTATGGGGATCGGTAGCGGTGGATCGGGTTTAATTCTCGGCAATTATTAATTATAAAAGACCGCCATTGATCAGAAATCAGTATGACCAGAGGGAGCAATTGATCTGTGGCGTTTATTATTTCATTCAAATAGCATTAATTTGCCGAGCAGGTGCGCTGGCAAACAGCATGATTTGTGATTGTAGTTTTTGATGGTATTAAAGTCAGCGAAAAAGTGATTCCATGCGATACAACATTTCATCCATCGGCCAAATGGAACGTAATGTAATATTCAATACATGCTCCTTTTTTTGTACCAACGAAAATACAAATACAAATACCGCGAGATAACGAATGCGGTTCGCACAATATTGGTTTTATTAAGTTTGTCTTCCGTCAGGCTGTGAATGAAATCGGGTTTGCAGAATTGTACACGGAGCAATGAATTTTTAAATCGTAAATATGACCGCTGTTGCGCTCTACAGCTGTTGCACATTTACCATTTATGCACAATGGACTGAAGGATGAACTATTCTTTCGAAATATCGATACAAATACATGCTCGGACTATAAACATTCGGATCGTCCGTCCTTGGAATTAAAAAACAAACTGCTCGAACTATACCAAGCTTTAAACGCTACACAATATCAAAATTCCTAACTGTTTCGAATAATATTCGTCCTTTAACAACTAATATAATGATTTAAATAATTTTCCACATTATCGCTTAGCCATTGACGGCAGCCATCGGTGGTATGAGTCGGTGTAACGTTAGCAACCATGCGGACAATAGCAACAATGGTACTATTTGAGGGGAGAATGACAAATAAATTCTCTGGAAAACGCTGCCCGCCAACCCGTGCATTTCTATGCTCGAGCATACTTTTCAGAGCAAAAGTATGTGGGGCGAGTCGCATAACTCTGTACCGGGAGTATGGAAAAATACCGGAAATGTATTCATATTACAAACGCTTCCTCTCTCGCTTCGAATCATGCACCCGGTAAATGCCAATGTGATGTCCAGTTGCGACCGGAACCGCTTGAAGCCCGGAGCATCGTGACGATGTTCCGGGAACCACCGCACAGCTCTTCATTCAGTGGCAAGATCGTGCTCATAAAAAGGTGCCAGCTGTTCGTATCCTAGCTCGACAGGACCTCGACGAACAAAATGTCTTACTTTCTGGACCACAGCAAGATACATACATTTCACAAAGCACGTGGAACGTACGATAGTCAGCTGGCAAAAGCATTCCTATTTGAGTTCGTCTGTAGAACCCCCAGAACAAATAATTGCACCAGCCACAATCAACAAGATATTGGATTCGAATTTATTGCCTTTATTTTTTAAATATATACGAAATTTTCTTGATGAAATGTTTGTAACGAAGTGTAGCAAAACGTTGAAAGGACTGACGTTTCGTTTTGCCACCAAAATGGTCCTGTGACTATCTTCACCGTGCACCAGCACACGGCAAATGGTCTCCGGGTACTGCAGATGATTGTCATGCTGTGTATGTTCTGTGGCCAAAAGACAGCAAACATTAAGCTGACATGCACACGGAGAACGAGCTTCGGAGCTTCGCAGGTGAACAAATGAGCAGCATTCCATCAGACAGATCAGAATGTGCTCGTAGGGCGCGTCAGCGTCCAACTCTGGACTGGACTGGACCACCTTTCTGGAGCTGACCACCTGGTGTGTGCACCATGCAGGGATGTATAGTGATTTGACCGCTGATGGACTCGTTGTTAGTGTCGGTGTCGGGGCATTCCAATTTACGGTCGTACCCAAAAAGGGAGCAACAACCAACGACGCCGCAAAGGTCCGAGGGAATGGACCACCTACTGGAGTTCTGGCCGTTCCCTTAAGTAGCCGTTTGGTATATGTGGTTTTTGGAGGGAGTTTTCGTGACTCGAATTGGTCACACTGTATCTCAATCTAGCCCTTTATTGGCAATCTATCCTTGCAATGTAGCAGTAGAGTGTAGAATACTGAAATGAATCTCTGTTTGTCTGTTTTATTCCCTTGATGTTATGCATTTTATAGCTAACACTAAGTAAATAACTTCTTGTGCGTTATTTCGATAACATTTTAACCATTTTCATATTGCTTTCCATTCGTTTGCAGCATTGCTGTCGGGGACGCTACGCACATATCAACGAGCCGGATGTGATCGGGAGTTCGTCACGTTAAGCTGTCCCCGAGGAACGAGCATCTCGATCGAGATAGCACAGTACGGACGCAGTGGTGGTAAGTGTTATTTCCCCGGCCCTTGATGAAGATCCCGATTATGGCGATGCAGATGAGAAGATTAGCAGATAAGCTCAACGATGACGGTATTCCGCGCTCACCTTGAAACAATAATGTCCGTCATCTGTGTGTTAGGGTTTTCTGTTTTTGCCGCTACATTCGAGTCACGAGACTAACGTGCTCGCACAATTTATTTATAATTCAACGGGAACGGACTTGATGCGATGCCAAGGCGACTATGATGGGGTGCCAATTCCTTACTCGAGGTTTCTGGTGTCAAGATTTTCCTCATTGTTTAGCAGATAGAGAGAGACCGAGACAGATCAAAGCCTTTCGATCAAATGAAGTGCAAATAGTGAAACAGTTGAGCGAAAGGATTACCTCTAAGAAATCGAATTACACGCTCCATAATACGAACGCTGATGATGATCATCTGCAATACCGCGTCAGCCCTCAGTGGGCAGCGCACATCGACGCGACACGATTAATGAGACTTTTAATTACAAACTCGAAGGGTGATTCATTAAAAGAGACGAAAGACTGGAACGATCAGCTCTCGAACGCGTCTGACAAATGAACCAAACGGCCTTCGTTGCAAGGGGAATCGAAAAAGAGAGAGAGACAGAAAAGAGAGCGAGAGAGCGGATGTTGGTGGGAAAAGCTTTTTTCCCCGAAAAAAAAAACGCACAACCATCAGTATGGACTGGCTGAACTGATTGAGTGGCAAGTTTATCTGCTTTTTGTTCGCTCACGCGTAATCAATCAATTTTCTTCAACCACGTATCCGCTCGGTTTTCCTCCTCCTCCGGCTGCCATTGCCCTGGCCCGTTATTTGCATCATCATCAGCAGCAGCAGCAGCAGCAGTAGCTTCAACCGTGAACATTCGAAACAGAAGAGGTCGTTGGAATGAAAAGGTTCGCCTTACGATCCGATCCGTTGTCTGTTTGAAAGGAGTGGAGTTTTCCTCCCCCCTTCCACGATCGCATTCCGCGAAATCGTTGCGTTGCGCGCGCGCGGTGGAAATGGAAGTGGTTTTTCCTGTCGAACTTTGAAATGGCTAAAACGCCCTGACGTAGTCATTTTCCAGCGCAGTAACTGTCGATACAATTTCCGAGCCAACCTTTCTTTTGACCGCCACCACCACCGACCGACCGACCAACCAACGGAGCCAAATCGACGATCCATCCATCCATCCATCCAAGGACCGAGGTCGTTCGAGGACCGATTTGACTGGCTTCTAAATCCCTCCTTCAGTTCGTATCTCCACCATAGCACCACCACCTCCACCGGGGTTTTCGTGGCAAAAACAATCGAAAACACTGAATGAATAATGGAAAATTAATTAAAAACTTATTCGTGCGCGAACGGAACGGAACGGAAAGTTCGTTCACTCGTCGCCGGCTCCCGGTGGCCCGTGTCCCGTGGCCCGTGGCCCGTGTCACGGGAAACCGCTTTCAGGCGACAGCACCAAAATGGCCACCGGAGAAAAAAATGGGTAAGAAACCCAGCAGCGTGGTTTTGAAAATCCTAAAATGCTTAGCATTTTGACCTTCGCCTGAACTCCCGTCCCCGAAATTGTCATTATCACCAAACCGTAACCGCAGCGGTGTGGAGTTTCCCCCACCTCGTTACTCGATCCGTTCCGCCTCCATCGATGAAGCCCCGTTTTTGTTGACGCCACCGTCGGTGGTAAGACGAGTCGGTTCAGAAATCATTCAACACAACAAATTAGACTTTGCCTCGGTTCGGTTCAATCATCCTCGGGGTATCGGGGTACCGTCACCGCCGGTGGCTTTCTTCTAAAGCTCCCGGTCCCGGTAATCGATCCGGTGAACAGGGCCTGTGGTCTGCCGGTGGTTTACGGAAAGGATTTTCGGGCAAATAAGACAGCAATTTTGATTGCTTCAGAAGAGGGTAACGGTGGTTCACTACATACTGTTCCGTGCGATGTTGTGCCGGCATGTACCGAGGCTGGGCTGTACCCGGCTTGTCAATTAAAGGACGAAGACGGTCTCCGCCCCCTGGGTAATTGTGTTGTTTTATGCTAAAACTATCAACAGTTCCACTCGGAGTGTGTGTCGCGCGATAAGACATTCCATCCACCGTTCCGGGAGCACGACGAATGGTAGTTAGAAGGAGTCTATTTATAAATCATGCAACACTCACACCTACCTACCTCAACATTGCTTTAAGATGCCCGGGCATCAGTTCAGCGGCCACCATTGATGAAAAGTAAACACCAAAAACGTTGAAAAACCCAACCTTCCACTACATCGATGATGATGATGATTCGAGTGGGTTGGTGTGTTGGACGAAACCGCACGCCTTGCATGAGGATGATGATGAACACGACACGGGAATAACCGACGGAGAAAAGTTATTTCGTCTTCGCAGTTAAATCAACTCCAACCATCCATCCATCCAGCCGAACCGAACCGAACCGAACCGAGTTTGATTAGTTTCGAAAAGTGTGTGTGTGGGAAGTGAAGGAGGAGGGGGTGGCGATACCGCGATACGAACCAATTATCTACACCAGAATCTCGGTCTCTGCGGGCGGCGGTGGTGGTGGTGCTGCTCCATTCGATGACGATGTCCTTTAACCGGTGCTCTGGCGCTCATTACCAGCACCACTGCTCGGTATTGGCCGTCGGAATGGCGGATTACTGTGTGGTTTGGTGTTAACGTGCAAAATCGCCCTTTGAAGGAATCCCGGGTTGAATTCCGACATTCGTACCGATTCGCTGGAAATCGTCATCGGGAGCCAATTATTTTCTCATTCCCAATACGACGAATGCATTACATCAAACGACGCACTACAACCGAAAAGGGAGTGGGGGAAGGGAAAGTTATTTAGAATCACGAGCCAATCATCAATACGGTTCGGAGCTCATGCGAGAAATCAATTAAAAGAGTAATGTAAACCAGTTCCGTTCACCGCAGCAGCAGCAACTGATTTTATTCAGAATTTTCCACCTTTTTTCTCTCCTCTCAACGGTGAACCGCATGATCCGCAGGCTGCTGGTTGGCTGCTTAAACGGGCACCAAGGCCGTGCTGGAAAATGGACTCCATTGCTGCTGGTGGTGGAGAAATTAATTCGCTGCAATCTTTTCACCGAAAACATTTATCACCCCCGGGGGGGTTGGTCGTGGCCCCTTCACATACTCCACGCGCACCGCATGTATCGACGATCATTGGGCGCCATCGGTCGGTTTGGGGGCTACTAATGTGTGTCGGTTGCAGCGATGGCCGGCCTGTCGCGTGGCTGAAAAGTGAGACAAAATACCGAAACAGTCTCTCGCTCGGTCGCTTGATTTTGGATTTCTTTTCTCCGTTTTTTTTTTCGTTTGGCGTTTGGTGCTGACTAAAAGCAACTGGACGGGCTCGTTATCGGATTTACTGGTTTTGATTTATATCCCGGCACGCTCCGAGCTCCGGCAGCTCCGGCGCACAACTTCAGACCATTCCCTTCGGCCCTTCCCTTCCCTTCGAGATGTCGGCGACCGTTTTGCGGTGCGGTATTGGCGCTTGGCACGCAGCATCCCGGCGAAACCGTACGTGCGGAAACTAATTGAGAAGCATTAACAAATGATGGCCATAAAGCAACGATGCGACGGTCCGGAAAAGCAAATGGCGTAGGTTATTTCTTTCTTGCCGCATTTTTTTGTTTTGTTTTTGGTCGGCTTCGAGGGAACCACGGTGTGTGTGTGTCGTCATCGGTGGATGATATTGATGGTGTGGCGCATTGTGTGCGTGCGTGCGTGTGTGTGGACGAGCCTGCGGTCTCTTGTGGTTCAATTCAATTGGCTTGTGGTTCCTCTGGCAAGGCTGGCCAGATTATTGTGTTCCCTTCGGTTTTTTTGCTCTTCGTTCGCCGGATTGGATGCCTGAGGGCCGTGCAGACGGACGACCATGGCCATGCTTTACGCCTCTGTAATCCAATTAGTTCGTAATAAGATTCTGCAGCAAAATACCATTTGATTATCGCTTTTTTCTCTCTTGTTCAATGCTCTTTCTTTTATTTCCTTTTTTTATCCTTTTATTGGTTTTTGATTCCATGTTTCAGGACCGCCCCCGGGGGAGCAGTTGGCCAACTGGCGTTTCGATTTCATTTTGAAACTTTTCAATCGTCATTCTTACTCACTCTCTCTCTCTCTTTCTGTTTCTTACTGTTTCAGATGCAAACCTCTGTCCAGCGAGCACGGAAGATGCACTGGACATTAGTATACCGGGCACGGAGATAGAAATAAAGGCCCCGGAGAGCTGCACCTGGCCGAACGCCCTTCAGGTTAGTGTCCTTCCCTTTCCTTTCACACAGGTTATCATTGTTATCGCGGCACTCGCCAGTGACTGCACCAAGTTGCGCAAAGTTCCACAAGAAAGTGGCCACTTGTAATCAGCATAATCTGCGGTTCGCGGTACGACCTTGTTTACAATTCTACCGCACCCACACGGATCCGGTCGGTCGGTTGGTCGGTCGGTCCGTCCGCCGGTGTGGAATGAATATTAAGCAAAAGCGAAGCGGAACAATCACCAAAGAACGAGGGGTGGCGAGGGGCGATGCAGCTGGAAAATAAAAACGAGAAAAGAATTTCCTTCGACTAGTGGCACCGGAACAGATGCCGCTTTCCCTGCGGCACCAAACCAACACACTCGCGCACACAAAGCACTCGCAAGAAGCGCCAATCCGTCGTAAATGAAGGCAATTAACACAGGGGCGCGATAAATCATAATTTATGCTAATTAGCAAACACTGCCAATGTCAGAATGCATAATTTATTCTGCGCGCCGCCATCGTGGGCCACCGGTTTGGCGGTTGGGCTAGGGTTGGTATACACCACAGGACACACACACAGCCATAGGCACGCGCGCGCGGGAACAGGATGATGGGGCCATCGCAGTAGGTGACGCACGTATCACAAGAAGCTTGTGGTCGTCGTCGTCAGCAGCAGCCCATCTCTTGACCATCTTGCGAGCACAGAGCACTTTCACACGATAAGAACTTTCGATCCGGATGCGATAATGGAAATTTGCTTTTGTTGCCTTGTTCTACCACCATCACCACCACCACCATCGCTTTGTTCGCTTTTTTATATTCGCAATTACGTCGTGTGCCCCACTTCTGGAGGCACTTTTGTGATGAAATTTAATTTATTTCAACCTCTGTGACCGGACAAGATCGGTCCGGCCACCAGCTCGGGACCCGGGTGGCCGGGAAAAGGCAAATAAAAATAATAGCACAAGCACCAGTGGCCTCATAATCCTAGGCCAACGTCGTCTTCGTGCCGCACACACTTGCGCCACGATCGGCCTGAAGACTGTGTGTGTGTGAGAGAGAGAGAGACAGTGAGCACAGCGCTTCTCTCCTCCCCGGGAGTGGACAGGAAAAGGCCTGGAACGCTCGTTTCTTCGCGCTGTCCTCGTGCGCCACTGGCCAATGCTATCATTTTACACACTTTCTTCTCCTTTCTACTCCTGCAATCTGTCGACGCGCGTCCGGCGTCCCCGGTTTTTTCCCGGCGCGTGAGTTATGGGTTTGCCGCGGTGACTTTCCGCTAATATTCGATAATGGTTTCGCTACTTGGGGAATTGTTTTTTAATGAGTGTGCGCGGCGCGCTTGTGCAAACTTTCGGGCAAGCTTTCGAGCCACAGGGACAGGACAGCCCGGCGGTCGTTTGCGGTTGCGTGTTGCGCTCCCAGTCCCAATGGCAGGGGGGGAAGTATTCATAAAGTTGGCAATAAAAATGAACGATTGCGACGCCTGTGTCACCAGCGATGGTGCGGGCGCTGGTTATTAGATTCCAAAGTGGGGCTTTTAATTGCATCACCCAAAAACGCGGCTGGACGATAGATAATCAGATCCGCACGAGGGGGAGGTTTATGGTAAGGGGTCCGTTTCGGAGAGATTATTACTTCCGTTTGGAACTGGAACGGGAGGTGCTGGTGCTGTTGAGTGAATCTCTGTCTAATCAAGTGATGACAGCACGGTGGTGGGAAGCTGCATAATTAGAAAGCCCCCCACGGATTAGCCCGAAACGATGCCATGGTCCGCACCTTGTACCCTTACTAATTGAATTGGGTCCGGATAAAGCGCATTCCTGTGTTTCGGTCCTGTGGTCGTCTGTACGGAAAACATCACCTTGCAAAAACAACAACACATCCATGTTTGCTGCAATGGTAGTTTTTGACTAAAACATAATAAAACATCCAAAACACATTTCTTGAAACACACTAACACGCACAAACACAAACACAAACAAACACGACACTATCTATGCAGCAAGGTTCGAGGCGGCTCTGCAACGAGAAGATTACAAAGATGGTGAGCCTATACGTACACTACTGCTACCACCATCATCAGCCGGCAGCAACAGCAGCAGCAACGTTGCCGGCTGTCGGAGCGAGGGGCTTAATCATTCTGGATAATGTATGATAAAGTAGAGTTGGCACCTACATAGTGCCTGCTTGCCATCATAGATGCTGTCGGCTCAGTTTGGCTCAAATCCGTCTCGTCCTGCTCCGGTTGCTGCAATCACCGAGAACTTGTTTTCGAGAGCGAGCGAGAGAGAAAGGAAGAGAGAGAGAGAGAGAGAGAGAGAGAGAGAGAGAGAGAGATTTATTTCGCCACTATAGTGACGATGTTTAGTGCTTTGACGTGTTTGCACGCCTGCTATAGCGCCCGTCTGCATCCATCAACCGTGTCAACTCATTCGTCGACATGACAACGATCTTCCGAGCGAACGGAGATGGCGTGTCGTTAGGTGACGACAGTTCGCCTTCGCCCAAGCGAAGCCTATTTACCCAAGCAGCATCAGCAGCAGCACAAGAGCACACACACACATACACACACACACGCGCGGTGCTTTGGTGCAGCGAGCGAGCAATGGAGCAAGTTGGAGCAGAGGAATACATCAAAATAATTTTGGTCACCACACTCGGGATGCCACCCTTCGCTGGGGTGCCATCGTGTTGCTTTGCCAGGCTAGCCCCCCCATTGGCCTGTGTGCTTGTGTGTGTGCTGAGAGATACCGAAAAAGCATGGAGCAGCGATGATGGAAGGAAACTTATTTTTCTTTCCCCTTCTCCTCAATGCTGGAATCTCTCTATCTCTCCGTGGTGGCATAACGATCGTTAGTGTGTTTTATTTAGAAAAATTATTTCCTACCGGATGAGACTACGTTAACAAAATGAAATGCCTCGTTACGTAGCGGACCTGCGCTTTATTTTATGTCATTCCCCCGGGGCGCACGGTGGTGCTCGCTGGATCAGGATCAGTATCCTTTTATGCCAATAATGGAATCACTGCTTATCGGTGAATTCAATCCCATGGTTCCGGGCATCAGCATTTTGCAATCCTTCGCAGACTATGCTCGTAAAGTCCGTACACGTTGGAACGGAAGGATTTAGCTTCTGATAGGAAAGGAGTCTTCGACATTGGTAGTAAATTCCCTTGACCAAGCAAGATAATTCCGCTGGTGGTGCACGGAAGCCGGAAATGCAGCGCACAGCAGCGGACCTGAGACGAGTTGTGCATACGGTATGCACCCAAGGTCATCGCCGGGCTCAATTTGACCGCATTCCAGGAACCATTACCTAACGACCTGGCCAAGCCTTGTGTGTGCGCGTGTGTGTCCGTGTCACTGCCGGCGACCATTGGCACAAACGTTACAAACATACCGGACGACGGCTACGGACAAACTTGCACTGTCATTCTTCATGAGGTTCTCTCTCTCTAGCACAAATCCGCTCCAAGTCCGCATTTTGCTAAGAACCCCCCGGTTCTTGGCTCCGTAAGGACCGGTCGAGTCGGACCGCACCGGGCGAAAGCTGTCATAATCCTTTCCTGAAACATTAGCTCACCCCATCGACTATGGGCGATCCCTCGCCGTCGTCGTCATCATCGTCATCATCATCGTTGTCCTCTTCGTCTTATGGACAGCCGGATTTGTGGTTTCGCTGCGGTTCCGTTGAATAGCGAGATCATGGAGCCGTGCCTGCGCTGTCGCTTGCCAAGGTGACCAAGAGAGAGAGAGCAACGAGAGCGGATCTGTCGAGGTAGAACGCAAAGTACGGTCCAAAGTATGGAAGAAAGTATGTTTTCCCCGGTCGCCGGTCACCGGTAGAGTGTCATTTAGCCCCAAAACCTTCTTTTCTTCTTCTGCTGCTACTACTGGTGCTGCTGCTTCTACTTCTTACTTCTTTTTCTCTTCTTCGCCATCTTTCCGTTCCTCGGCTCGGCGGGAGCCTTCTGCCGAATTGGTCGAGCTATTTATAATCCTATTATTAAGCCCGAGGATAGCACAGATGATGGTATCGCTGTGATACAAGAACCTACCTTACCGGGCGACCATGTTCTAGCTAAACTTTAGCTTAAACGATCCATTCTGCAGGGCGGTCGTCCTCCTCCTCATGTGTCCTGCTTCTGCTTCTCGGACAGGATCGTCTTGCGCCTGCCGGTAGCAAGCAGCAGCAGGGAACCAGAGATTTAGTAACAATCCACGTGACCATTACGTTACAGCATTGCGACGTTTGTGGTTTTCTGGTGGCAGAATGAATCCGTTCCTTCC
>NC_064874.1:29741902-29779402 GCF_943734745.1 Anopheles darlingi | reverse complement strand
GATAAACTTTGGCAGTTAATCCGGAATAAGTGTTCGGAATGGCTTTGAGCGATATTTAATGCGCTTACCACCGGCGGGGTGTTGAGTGTTTTGGTGAAAATTTTGTAAAATAAATCCTCTCCACCAGAGAGAGAGAGCAGTGCGAGTAATTGGGAGAGAAGAATCAAACTTAAAAGATGGAAATTGGTTCTTATCATACAGAGGACGAAGGAATGTAATCGCTAAAAAAAAGGGCAACCAATCGGTAACGAGGGAACTTTCGAGGGTTCCTCTTGACCTAATTACTTAAGTAACATAACATGGACACTGGCACTGGAGTCATAAAAGCCCAACAAAGACCAAAGGAGTGATTGCTTCGACTTGTAAAGACCGCCTTTAAGACCGTCTTAAGAACTGTAATGAAGCACGAACGCACCACCAGAGTTCGTGTGAGCGAGAAAAGCGTCACCCTCACTCTCCTCCTTACACCCCACCCCCCACCCCTCCAATTTCCTCGCTTTGGCACTTGGGCAAATTAAATAATCTGATGCCCAATCACATCAAACAGATTTTCATTTAGTGTTTTACAGCCAGATGGTTTCCGTTTATCACCGGCCAGCGGGGGGGAGGGCTAGGCAGGGGGGTTGAACTAAAACAACAAGCGACATAAAACACGCTATCACCTTCTTCCCTCCCTCCACTACCACCATCCATTGAAGGGTTCCCATTCCAAGGGAACCCCATCCATCGGTCCCTTCGTCCGGTTACGGTGTGTTCGTACCCCGTGCCCACCCTCCTCGATGGGTGGTCCTTTTTAATGGCTCCCGGTCATGATGATAGGTCGGCACATAAAGCCGGACCGAAGCAGGGTGAAAAGATGGAAGAGGGGGGGACATTTCACATCGTAAAACACGCACACTGTCGTCCCCTATCGGCTCTCTCTCTCTCTGAAAAGGGGAAAGGACTCGCATCGATCACCACACTCGAAGTTGCGAAGAGGTGATACACGCATGTGCCTCTAAGCCTTTGTTTGTGTGTGTGTGAACGCTGAAGGACATGCTGCTCGCAAAGTAGTTGAAATACTTTCGCAGAACATGCGACTCACCACTAGCAACGTGATGGAATGTCAACGGTCCAGCGGCGTTAGTCTTAGTTGCCAGTCGAATAAATCATCGAAACCGATGCCCTGCACCCACTGCCAGCCCTCCCGCCCTTCAGGATAATTTATTGAGTTGGCCCCGGGTTTTTAAATGAACTGTAAAATATTAATAACCACAACCTCAATTCAATTAATAAATTTATTACCAAACGCTCGCCTTCGTCGTCCTCCGGACCAACGATTGCTGCATACTGCTGGTGCTGGTGAAAGCACCGGACACCGCATGGCCACTGGCCCGCAGCCGGAAGCAGTAAAAAGCAGGTTTCAAGTGATTTGTTTCCGGTTGCCGCTTGACAATGCACCACCACGCCGTCGAACCATCTACCGAGTGGTTTTCTGGTAGTGAAAATGAGAACGAATTGTGAGTCCGGAACGTCCGGAAGGATGAAGTTGAATTGTGCGTTTGAAAGGTTAGTAAAACTATTCTCGAAACTGAGAAGGAAAGTTGAGGTGAGTGAAGGTTTGCAAATGGCTTGTTGGAGTAATTGATAACTAGTTAATAACGTTCCATTTGCCGCAACATACACGTCATCACTACAAACTCATAACGGTAACCCCGTCCCCGGTAGGGCCACTGACCCCTGTGTGTGTGTGAGTGTATTGTCGGCTGTTTACCCTGCCAATATTATGCTTTCTGGCCATGGCATGGACCGGGCAAAGAAGGGAAAGATAAAGTTAGACAACCGTTAACTTGCCGCCACTTTTACGACCATCGGAGCTACTAAAGCATCGTCATGCCTAGCATTGCTTCTCATGCTTTCTCTCCCTCTTACTCACCCTCTTACTCTCGTTTTCGCTTCAAGGAAGTGGTTCAGGTGGTGCAAAAAAAAAACAGGAACCAAAAAAAAAGGGGGAGGAAAAACTGGAAATATGTTTACTTAACCGTCGTTGGCCGGGTCGGTGGCGGATGATGATGGTGCTCGTGAAGGTGCTTCAGATGCAAAAGTGAACCTTTTTGCACCTGGGCTGGCTGGCCAGGGCACACCCGGGGGCTGCCTGGCCTGTGTGTGTGCGGTCTTGGTGTAATATATAATTTCATTATCCAGAGCCACGGGTGCTACCTACTTCTACGCGAGCGGCCTTGTCTAAGGGGGTTCGCGACCGCAAACCGACCGAAGGGAAAAGGTTCGCCTCCCCGGTTCCCGATTCCAGACACTGCACTGCACTCCCCTCCCCTTCCCCCGGTACGCAAACAAGCCACGTTATCCTGGATCGTCAGCCAGACCGGGATGCTGATGATACCTATTCGGTTCAGCGAAATGATGCTCGTGATGATGATGATGATGATGATGAGAAGGAGGAAGGGAGAAGCAAGAGAAGAGGATGAGTAAAAGCGGTAGCAGGAAGATGATGAGCGACCGTGGACGAGAGACAGAGGGCGCTGTTGATGCACAGCGATGTCGAGCCGTTGGTCGGTTGGCTGGCTGGCAGGCGAGTGGTCCGTCCAGTGGTCGCCGCCACATCATGCTCAATTTACATTTCCGCCGCTTTGCCCATTCATAGCGGGTAAGCGGACAAATATTTACCCACCGCTGCATTACTGCCACTCGCCGGCGATGGCGATGACGATCTCTCTCTCTCGTTCACTTACTTACTCGCTCTTCTTACAATGCACGAGAGAAAGTAAATCATTTTTGAAGCATTTAGCGAACCCTCAGCGGGACCATTAAGTGTTGAATATGTTGTAGAAATGTCGCAGGTGAGATAAGCATGATGATTAGACCTTTCACGACGTCTAACCGTCACTAGGCGGATAATTAAAGCATCGTAAAGTTGCGGAAGAAGGTACTGGTTAATACGTGCTTTTAATATTTATCTAAAATACTTCCCGATAACGTGGTCACTGTTGTTGTATACTGTTGTATAATGTTATTGTTGCATCTTAGTTCACTTTGGGTTACTATGCTGGGTAATATATAAAGCAGAGCAATCCAAAGTGAAAAGATCAGTTTGTTGAGAATAAACCAATACGTAACAACTGTTTAACAAATTATTTAAAATACAATAAAATAAATTAAATAAAATAATTTCATAAAGGGATAAAACATTGAAAACGGTGTTCATGATCTTGTGAACGCATTGAATATCCTCGAAGAGGATAGCATAACTTATCGCGGCATAATGCCACTACCGGTCTCGAAACTCCTGAAACTAGTACGGAGTATGTTTAACGAAATGCAAGAAAGTTTCCTTTTAGCAAAACATTACCGAACCCCGTTAACTGTCTCAAACCTCCCTCCATTCTTCTCCTGAGCGTCGCGCCCGTAACGTTCGCAAGCAACCAGCAGACCGGGTCCGGGCACAAGCGTCTGGTTGGTAATTTTAAGTCAATTACCTTTTCAATCTATTAAAGTAATTATTTCGCTAATGAGTCTCGTCAGCGTCAAGCCATTAAAGTCACTCGAAGCTAAACGGTTTGAAGCTTGCGTGACTGCAAGCCTTCTGCCGGGGGGCACCGGTGTCCGGGCGTTCTGCTGTTGCTGTTGCTGGTGCTATTGCTGTTATTGGTAGTGGAAACACCCGAACGTTGATGCCAACCAGCCGTGCTAGATTGGTTTGGTAGCCACTTGAGCCGTGGTCGAGTTGATGATTACCGTGTCGCACCTCCGCAGACCGAGTGGATTATTCTTTTTGAAGTGAACATCGATGGATGGCGCCATCATTGATACTTTGATGTGCACCACCGTTCCCACCACCGTTGTCGTTCCGTTGTCTCTGTCTAGAAACGAGTTGAATAGTTAATGCTCTCGGATAGCGATGATGCTGATTCAACAGGGAAAATGCTCACGATTGGTTGTTGCTCCATTGGCGTCGTCAGGTAATCATCTGTGTAATATTCGAGTGGCTATTACATATTGAAGAGGGCAATTGTTCTTTGAAGATTCGAGAGAGGACGTTGATTGGTGAACCAACCAGCAATGTTTCAATGTTTGGTGAGCATTTTTGTAGCGATGATGGGACCAAAGCATCAGCTGCAAGTTTGATTTGCAGTAGTAGTAGTAGAAGTAGATGTATTTAGGAGTTGCGTTGTGTATATACAATGAGTTTTCATCGGTTTGTGTTGCCTATGGCCCTTCACACGATAATCCGTGAACTTTTCTAGTCGATTGACGGTGTAGCTTAAACTCAAGCTTTACTGACTTGGAAAAACCCGATCTGCATTAATATAACTTCTTTTTCCTTATTACTAGTTATTAACCCTAAGTATGTAGATGCTTAATATAGATACTGATGACTAATTGCTAACTAACTCTTTTATTTGCCTCCTATGGCTAATCCTACATTTTTTATTGAAGTTACTCCTTAAAGAGGAGAGGAACGAAGCAATTTTTGGAATGTTGGCCCTCCGATGGAGGTCCCCAGTGCTATGCAATGGCGGCAGATTGAAGATTCGCTTCAGACATGCCTTTTGGAATACTTGAAGCTTTCTCTTGGGAGTCTCCGCGCTATCGGCCCAGGCTAGAGCCGCATATGAAATAGGGGCCTATTCCGAGTGTTTTGTCTTGCAAACGAGACTGCTGTACTACTGCTGAAAAAACATAGTCTTGTTTAGCTCTTATGAATGAATTTGTGATTTTTTACAGCCTGATTTCAAAACAAATACTAACACTACCAAATTAATCACCAACACCACCAAAACCCAACATGTTTCGCTCCAATGGCAACTACGACCAAAACGAAAAAATATACCATTTTCAGTCTCGTTTACAAGACTCAAACTGTGTCCAGACGATGACGAATGTTGGAGAATTTCTCGACGAGAACTTCGCAAACAAACGTCATCCCATACAAATCCGGCGAGAAGTTATCGCGATAACTGCAATGCACGTCTAGCAAGCGAGCAAGGGAGAACGAGCGAGAACTTCTTTTGGAGCTGTCAAATCGTATGTAAACAGTAGGGCGAGAAAGTTATCGCGATAACTTTGTTGCTCGTTTGGACGCAGTTTCACAGTCTGTTGCCAAAACCTACCAGACTTGTTATAAAGCTATAAAGTGCTCTGGTTGCATTCGATTTGCACTCACAGTCACCTATTTAATTACTAACATAAAAAAGTTAAATTTCATGTTCTGCCATAATAATGAGCGCAAAAATCTCGCGATATAAGCTCGCACTGATTAACCGGATCAACCGGGCGTACCCGGGGCCTAATTCAAATGTGACCTCCTCCCCCTTCCGCCAGGTAACCTACCTTCCTCCCCCGGGTCTATTATTGATTGTAAATTAGAAAATTGATTATCATTCCTGAATGAGCATTGACCGCACCATTCTCCCTCAGGAGGGGTAATCCCTGGTGTTCAGTGCACCCCTCCGCTCACACCCCAGACCGAGGGCATCGTAATGCGAAAAGTTTTCCCTTTTCAGTTCGCTCTGTGCATTACTTTCATTACGACAGTTGATATGCCCTTTTTTGCGTGCGTGTGTGTGTGTCTGTATCTCGGTGGTGGTGGCCGTGGGCGCCACGGCAACTTTTACCTTATAGTACCGGGGCGCAGATATGCCGCCAGCGCCAACCCCTCTAAAGTTCCGGCCACTGTTCCGCTTCCGAGTTCCGAGTTCCGAGTTGCGATGCGAGGCGAGGCGAGGCGAGGCGATGCTTTCTATCTCTCGATGGAAATTGGAGCAAAAGCAAAATTTGAAATCCTCCTCTCTGCCGGCAAAAGCGATAAGCCCTGCCCGATAAGCGCCGATGAAGCGAACTAGGAGAAGAAATAGGCCACCCGGGTCCGGGTGCCGGATCTTGAGTTCCTGCACCATACACCTAATGCTGGCACACACACACACACACACACACGCATACACACAAACATACGCTCAGGCCAGCTCCAAGCCAGGACCGGTGCTCCGGTAGCCGCAGCCGGAATATCGGAAGATGAGAATTTCTAGACCGCGACGATGAGAACGATGAGGACGACGATGAGGACGATCCTCAGCCCTCCGGGGCCGCTCGTCGTCGTCGTCGGTGTTAGTGTAGCTGGGTTGGCCGCCTCGCCTATAGTTGCGCGCGAGCCCATAGGAAATCCATTCCCTCGTATAAACAGCTCATTCCGTTGCGCCGTTGCGCCGGTTCGGAAAATAACACCGGGGCGCAATAATGTTAATTAAACGTTTGCGCTTGGCACCGGAAAAACCCGCAGCCGGGGGAAGCTCCCCGAAGGCGATGCCTCGGTTCCACGGTGCTCGGTTCTAGCTTTGCTCGTTACCAGAGCCCGAAAAGACGAGGGACGAAGGGGAACTCTGAGGGTGGAAAGAGGGATGGTTGGTGGTGGTGTGACCGGCGGGTGCACAAAAATGGAATTCATTACTCTGATTAAATTAGAATCCTTTTCGGTATTAACGCTCAGGCCGCTGCTGATGCCAATGTGGTGCCTACTTTCAGGCGAATACTTTCGATCTCGGCTTCGGGACGTTGGGGCTGGAGGATTTCTAAATTTTCATTCCTTTTCTCGCTCGCTGGCACGCTTCTGGTTTGGCTCCCGGAGGTTGCTTCTTCTTCCTCTTCTTCCTCGCCGATTCGTGCTCTACTCGGTAGCATAAACAGTCACAACGTGGCAAACGCAATGGAAAGATTATGCTCTCTATATCGCACGATCTATCTCCCTTAAGCGATCGTTATGGAGTGCTGCTGCTGCTGCTGCTGCTTCTATGGCTGTGGCCATGGCCATGGCTGACGATGGTGCTGGTGCTTTGGAATGCACCCACACCGTACGGTCTGAATCGTCTTGTACGAACAAGCCGGGTGGCCTCCGGTGTTGAATGTGTTCGGATTTCATATGCTCTTGCCGTCCCGTGCTAGCCGGATGTGTGCGTTCCCAGCTGACGGGCTGTGGCTTATCTCCCACGGGTACGAGCACACACAAACAATCCGTACACCAGCCAGCGCCTCAAACGATTCATTCATTAGGCACACACACGTACACCCGTACACACATTCTAGGCCACATGAGCGGCACCGATGATGCTTCCGATGGAATGAAATTTTTGAGACCCGGACTGGTTCTATGGTTGCAACGAGAGCCCAAAAAAGTCTCATGGACCAGCAGAGGAGGTGGTTAAATGATTGCACAATGCGCTTGGGAGGAGGATGAGCGAGGAGCAAACGGAGCAAATGGAAACTGTCTGGCACAGCCAAAGCCAAAGGTATGTTTGGAGAGGCTGCGCTTAAAACTCGCCTATTCAAGTCAATTGCTGTCATAGAATGCCTGCCACGGCCATGAATGAGGGGCGGCGATGCTGACGGGAAACTAGAAAAACAAACCACGTGCACGTGCAGAGTGTGGCATCAAAAAAAGAAACGGCATGTCGCTTATGGCGAAGGTATGGGAAACTCACCCGGGAAATACGGATCCATTCCATTCGCATCCATCCATTTTCCGGTTCTGCTCGATCGGTCGTAATCTCTGAAGGTTTTCGAGACACACATACTCTTAGAATTCCTGACATCAATTAGATAGGTTTTAGGGGAAGTGTTGGTTGTTGGTTATAAGCTTCAAGCTTAGAATTCTTGGCAACAATAAGATAGGTTTTAGGGGAAGTGTTGGTTGTTGGTTATAAGCTTCAAGCGTAGAATATGATACACTTGGCTGTTAACAAATCGGTTCAAAACAAATAATAATCAAATAGAGCATGAAGCATAAGGTTTTCTTTCCCCAAGTGCGATCTTTATGCAACGCCAACAATTTTTCCTACATGTCGCTTTAACGACAAAAAAAAACCAATCAAAGTGAGACAACGCTAGAAAGGTGTAAATTGGTGTGTGAGACAAAACCTCGACAACTTTTCCACACTCGGGGGAAAAGAAATTCTTTTAGCTGAAATGAGTTTTTCCAGCCCCAAAAACAAAAGCAAGGAAACCTCGATCTTTTTTGCCTATCCAGTTTTGGCCGTCATTGGCAAGAGAGAGAGAGAAAGAGAGAGAAAGAGAGAAAGAAATAGTGTCGAAGGTACACCATATAGCCTGTGCCAGCTATAACCAGCGAAGCACAGAACGGAACGTAAACAAACAAAAGTTCATTTTTCATGGCACGAACGAAGAGTGAGAACGAACACACACATACACACAGGGACACCATCACAACCAATTGTCGACGCCACTTTTTTGTCGTTTTGCGCGAGGAAACGCTGAAACGCTGCTTTTCTTCTGAAACGCAGCAGCCCATTTTTCCCAAGTGATGATGAGGAGGATTCATTCCGGTTCTTTCGCGACCATTGTTCACCGTTCGCCGGTAAGCGTTAACGGAGGCATTATTATATTGTTTCGATAGTTGGTACTGTGTGTGCCGGTGTCCGTGTTTGTGTTTGTGTGTGTGTGTGCGAGTAGTTTTTTATCCTGTCCTGTCCTGTTTTCACCGTCGCTATGCACTAGAAAAAGTGTGTGACTGTGTAAGGCAGCCATATTGAATGTTTTATTGTACGACATCCGCCGGTACACCGTTCGCATTCCGTTAGTGGTGCTTGATTGCACTCAAGGCAGGAGAGTGCTTCTCTCTCTCTGTCTCTCTCTTCCTGTGTGCCGGAAACAATCAGCTTTTGAATAACGGAACAAACCGCATGGTGTCCCTACGACTCCGGCTGCAGTCCTCACTTTGAACACTTCCTTTGCCTTGCACATTGAACGAAAACAAATCCCATACCAATGGCTGCTGTGTTCCACTAACAGCGATGGACGTGACAGAGTGCAGAATCCAGGGCAGTACACTTTAGCAATGGGAATCTAGGAGGCAGTCTACACATTTACATCAGTGGAACACAACAGGGAATGAGCGAGAGGAGTAGGAGACAGCATTCCGGTTTCTGGCTCAGGTCTGATCTTCCCCTGGCAGGAAGCAACAGCATGCAGAACATTTTCAATTCCAGAAGTAGCACCGGAAGAGCGTAATGACAGTTCGGAACTGCCGTGGAACAGTAGAATCGAGAAACACTCTGTTAATCTTGAGAATGATTGAATATTGTGCCATCGTCGACATAACATCCAGAAGTTCCTGTTCGAGATGGAGCATTCTCTCACTCTCTCTCTTTCGCTATCTCTCTCGTTATCTCTGGCTCTCTCTCTGGCTTTGTGTAGCGCAACTTAAGCAATCAGCGAACTATCTAACTAACGTTTCTAAAGTTTCCGACAAGCACATTTCGCTCGGCTGTTTATAGTGTCAATGAGTCGTTCATCCCCATTTGCCATTTGGATCCCTTGCTCACCCGTGAGCCCTCGTGTGTGTGTGTGTGTCTGTATGTATGAAAACACAATAAAAAAGAAGCATGAATAACTCTCGTTTTATTAAATTTTCTCGACACCATCCCGCCGGTTCGACCAGGTCACGGAGTACGGGTGGGTGGGTGTCGAGAAAATCCTTTGAAAATGATAAACCTCCCAAAACCCAGCGGCGTCTCCCTCAAGCGCTATCCCTCGACACCGAACGTAGATCCTTGTTCAAACTGACCATCCCCTAGACCGTTACTGGGCATTTTCCGTTGTTTACCATCAACAGTCTCATCATATCAAGATTTTACAAGGAAAGAAACAGGTTCCCGAAGAGGCATTCACTTTAATGGACACTCTAACACCCTCCCTGCCAGCCAGCCAGCCAACTAGCCAGCCAGGGAATCTGATGCCTGGGAAAACTCGTGCTCGGAACGGCAAACAATATCGGTCGAAAATCAACCCAAAACCAGCAACTGTCTAGCACTATAACGTGCATATGTCATGGTCCTTTTGATGTGTATATGTATATGTGTATATGTATATATGTGGCACCGTATGTTCCGTATTGTGCGTGTGTGTGTGCGTGTGACAGTGATAGAGGGTGAGAAAGAGTGCGTGATAAAGGAAACAATCTTTCTAAACGACAGCTTCCAACACTAGCAAAAGGGAAGGCGAAACTTCAATCTGACAGATGAGGTTTGGGGGGCGCCTTGTAGCCTACACAGCAACAACAACAACAACTCAAGGCCAACTACGGGGTTCGGTGAAGTCGACGGTGCCTGCCTTCTCTGTTCTTTTCTCGACTCCTCTCTTTCTCTCTCTCTTCCTGCGCCTGCTACGCTTGACTCGTCTCTCCCGGGGGGCGTCGGTTTTATTGTCCCGAACACCAAATGGATCCTGGCGTTGGCGCTGGTGTGACGTGGCGTGACGTGGCGTGTGTGTGTGTGTGGTCCGACTCTCGTTTTTGCCCCTCATCCGCCGGCATCCGGATATGAACTTCCACTGTTCCGCCGCTTCACACACCGCCATTCGGTTGGGGATTCCTCGAAGCGAAGGATGGCAGGATGTTTAGATGAATGAATGAGCCGAACAGCAGTCCCTAAATGTATGCATGTGCCGTTTGGTGGTACAGACCAAGGGGGAAGAAAGGAGATGAATTCTCCCTTGTGGTGGGGGAAAGATTTTATTTTCTTTTACCTCGACTCCCGCGCTACTCACTCGCACGCTATCTTCTATCTCCTAACGATCGTTCGGGGAGCGAGGGTCTTGCATTTTATTTCATTTTTCGTCATTTCGAAACCCTTCGGTACTTCGGTGCTCCGGATGGCAGCGCTTCCGAATCTGGCCAAACCAGCGGGGAGGAGAGGAACAGAAAAGGAGCGGAGGAGGGGGATGCAGAAGAGGGCACAGTCCGGAACGGCAGCCAGTGTCATGCAGTACCCCTTCGTGCAATGCACTGCAAACTTTGGTGTGAAGACGTCAGGATGATGGCCAGAAAGGGGAGGGGCGTTAGTTTCAGGCATCGCACTATGGCACATGCCCGACCCCTGGCCCCCCCCCCCCCCCTGCCCCGGTAAGGGTTTACGACAATGGATATTTTGTACATTTTTATAGGGCATTGCTACATATTTCATGCATATAAATGACTGTTTACTGTTTCGCATGCATATCATGGCTTCGTGTTCTCCCGTTATAGACATGACCGACGGTCGATGGTCGACGGGCCACTGGAACATCATCATCGTTGTCCCAGCAGTTCAACCAGCAGCACGAGAAGCAGAGCACACAAGCAAGCAGAAGGGCAAGAGAAGGATTCGCAGCGCAATAAAATCTTGTCGCTGAACGGTGCTGGCTACCCGGCAAGAGCCGGATGTCAGGCAGAGCATGTGTGTGTGTGTGTGTGTGTGTGCCTTCAAGGAGGGCCAATGCCACCAGCGTCTTTCAATCGCCCTGCTTCTCGCTCTCGTGTGCTCCTTACATCGTGCTCACCGGTGGCTGTCATTCGCCACCAAGTTATCAGGGTGTTAACTTGAAAATGGTGTAATTTTGAGAAATGTTTCCAACGTCACCATCACCAGCAGCAGGAGCAGCAGCACCAGCAGGAGCTCCCGGTCCCGGTATCCCGCCGGTCTTAACCGCAATTTCGGTTGCACTCGCACTTCGGTTGCTAGCGCTTGCTGCAGCAGGACGATTTTCACCATTTTCCTTTTCGTGCATCTCCCGGTCTCTATTTACGTTGATTCATCCTTCCACACCTTCATCAACTCAGCTGAGTAATGGGCCACGTACGGCCACGTACCGGTTCGTGGTGTATTTTGATGCTCCATTCCCGTCTGTGGCACCGCACATAATCCGAGCGCTTGACGTTTGCGGCTGGGAATTCCCACATTTAACGACACGACATCTTCTCAGTGGTGTGCGTGTGTGTGCGTGTGTGGATGTGATGTCGTATTCACTGCAAATTAAATAACTTGCAACTACATACACCGTCAACTCGTCAACCGGGCGATCCCGAAGCCAAAGAAGAAGCTCTTAACTGTTCTCGGAACTCGGAACTGCTTGCTTGCTGCTTGCCCGCCATTTCTCGTGGATTTGCTTCCTGACGTCGGCTTCACGCGATCTCATTTTCACTCACGCCAAATGCTGCCAAATGCTGCCCCGGGGTTGGCCAGGTTGGATCAAGCCGGTCCCCGCTGGGAGCTGTAAACGAGCTCGACACACACACACGCACACACACGCGGACACATGTACGGCGTGAGTTATGTAACTATCACCAAATGTGACACTTTTATCTCTTTCTCGTCTGCCGTTTGCCCTTGCCACCGGATTCCGGTCATCGAGGTTGCCGTGGCCGGAACCACGGAACCAGGGAACAGGAACAGGAACTGAAAGGGAAGCATGCACCGAAATGTGTGCCTCTGTGTGTGTGTGTGTGTGTATGAGAATCCTTTCGACGACATTTCTCGGTTAGTGGCAAACGGGGTTTCGTCGTTGAAGAAGATTAATGTGCCTCGTAAGGGACGCGGGTTGGCCGGGTCCTGTGCTGTGCCCGTACCGGAAGGAACCATGATTGAGGCGCGAGGAGCACCAGGAACGGATCGCGACTCGCAAAAGATTGTTAAACTTGAAGCAGTTCTTTATGGAAAATTGCTCTCGTGTCCCGTGGCACGACACGAGAAAAGGGACACGAGAAAAGGGTTTCGAAACCCAGGAATCGGTTCCATCCAACACACACACACACACACACACGCTCACAGTGTGCCTTTTGCATAGACTTACACAGCAATCTGTCAGAGCATGGGAGGCCATGAGCGCGGGTCTCCCGTCTCGGGCTACTATGATGAACGATGCCAGCACTTGACATCGACGTGACGCTACGCCACGGGTTGCGAAGCGATGTCCACCATTTTCGTCACCAATGTTTCTGTCGATTACCCTCGGCTGTTAACGTCCCGGTTTTCGTTCCCGGTGCGGTACCGTTGACTTGCGTCCTTACACTGGCACTCACTTTAGGATCTGTCAGCGGAACGGAAGCGAGAACTGACAAGGTCCAATGGGAGAAGGGGTTGCCTTCAAACAGGCGATGACTTCAAACAGCTCAAGTGCCACAAACTGGTGCTTGCTGAAGCGAAACGCCGGAAAATGACATTATACCAGGTGTGTGTGTGTGTCTTCAACGTGAAAGAAGACCCGAAACCGACCTCCGGTTTTAGGAAATGCGTTTAAAATTCGGAAAATTCCACATTCCGAAATGCGATTTCCGCGATTAACGGAGATGATCGCTGTTTTGGTCGCTGTGTACCCGCAACCCCTTGCCAACACCAGCAGTGTTTCTAGTGTACAAATATTGTTTCGACGATCGAGCATCACGCCTCATGATCGAATCCAATCAACGCACATTGCTTCGAGTGTAATTTATTGAATTATTTAACTCTATTTAGATCGTTGAGTGAGGGGAGGGTGGATGAACGCGATAATGAAGGCACAGCAATCGATAGCAATTCCACAAACACACTACTCATTGCACCCCCTCCCTCCCCCCGGGTTAGTTGGGAAATGGTTTGCTTTCGGTTTGGTTCCGCTTTTCCGAGCAGAATTCAATTTGCATCCCTAATGCGATGCTCCCTCGCCACAGGGAAGGGAGGAGAAAGGGGTGGTTTGGAGCAGGGTTAGCGAGCATATCGGTCGCTGGACACGAAATTGCATTGATCCGGTTCCGGGGGAACCATCGCCATTCGAGCGTGAAACCGACGCTCGGAGCAGCGCATGGTTGGTTCATGTGGAGCGTAACGTCTAAACACGTCTAAAGCAATTAGTGGCCTCGGTCTCGCCCTCAAGAAAATGAAGGAAAATGACGAATGTATTGCCGGGCGAGACGGGCTGGATCTTTTGTTCTGTCATCAAACCCATTAACCTCTTCTTCGTGCGCGTTTAACTCTCGCGTCACACTTCACGTCTCGCGTTCCTTCTTTTTTTTGTCGGTTTTTGAGGTTCTCTCGTAAGTGCATTACGCTATTCATTCCCGAATCGCTTTTTTTTTTCTTTCCCGTGCACACACACACAGAGCAGACACTAGAAAACCAGCCAGCAATGGTTATAAGCAAAATTCATTTCAATTTCATTCCATTTCCACTCTCATTCCTCGGTGACGACTCTAACGAGAACATCCCGGTGGACCTCGATATGGCTTGGCACACAGTAATCCATGCGAAGGTGTCCTCGAGGAGTTAAGGAGGATGAAGGAAAGGAAAGAGCGAGAGGACAGAGAAGGACAATCGTTTCCTTCTCACTTACCAGTTACCGTTGTACCCGTTCATCCCTCTTTGCGGTCATTGTATTATCCACTATTTCCACCTCATTCCGGACACTCCGGGACACGGCGGCAGGCGAACCAATGCCATGAAATCAACTAACCACAGCCGGTGAAGGGAGGGCCGGAGAACCAGGTTGAGGTAGGTTGGTTTGGTTGCCGAGCTGGAAAATTGAATGACTCTGTACGGGATGCATAAAAGCTAACGGCGAAAATCCTTTTTCCCTTTTTCTGCTTCAACCAAAATGGACCGAATGGAATGTCAGTACGGGGATTGGGGAAGACAGAAGCCACACTCCTGCTGCTGCTGCTGCTGTGTGTGTGTGTGGTAACAGCTAAAGGCAATTGTGTACGGAATTGACACACTTGAGAGTTCTCGGGAACTGCTGTGCTCGAGTGCTATAAGGGAACGAGGCGAGAGAAGAGGACATCGTCATCGACCGAGAAACCCAAACCATTGGCGGCAGTCACGAAGCTAGCTGGCTGGCTTGCTGGCTACATTGTTCCCAAATGGAACACGCGGGAAGAGATGAACGAAGTTCACCCCCGTTCCTTCTTCCATTTTCCACTTAACCGAGGACCGGCGCCGGTTCGGGGGCAGCTTTTTTTTTTCGCCCTTCCACCCTTTGACACCGCGGTCCGGAAATCACCATGAACAATAAATGCTGTTACGATTGCCCGGGACGTTTGCATCTGCTAGGGTGCTAGGATCCCTGGAAACACTCCCTCAGAGAGCGAGAGAGAGCGAGAAAGAGCGAGAGGTCAACGGTAATGGTGGCCAGAAGGTAGAGAAGGCAAAGGCTTCCCAGTCAGTGCCAGTTGCGCCATTTTGTCGCCTGCCTACTGATGGAGGATAAATATTTTCTCCATCCTTTCCCCCTCCTCCTTTCCGGCAAACTCTGCAAACATACTCCGCAGATGCGGTGATGCGAACTCCGGTGTTCGAGTGGCACACCAAGAGCCGTAGAACGCTCGGAGATACACAAACAGACGTCAAAGTGACAGTCGGAAACCGACTGGATCGGTGAACGAAACGAAAGCCGCTACCTACACTGTCACTGTTCCTAAAGTAGTCCCGCCCCGTCTCCCGTCAAAGCAGGCCGGTGGCCAGACAGGTGAGCTCGGCGGATGCTCCGGTGCTTCCGGTTCCGGACCTCACTCTCTCTCGCTTGCTCTACACGTCGCCAGGGAGACGTTGCCGGCGCCATTTTTTTTTTCTTTACTCACCGCAATCGAGCAGCAGCATCCAAGTAACCCATTTCTCCACTGGACCGGTTCTCTGTCTGTCTGTGAATGCCTTCTGTGTCTTGGCCTGCGACCCCCCCCCAAGTAGGCGGCGTGAACTGACGCTCGCGAAGTCGTAACGCGAAGCATCGCCAGCGCCACCGGCCCCGGGTTAGTGACAGGGTAATAAAATGTTAAATTCCACCGGAAAGCGTTCCCACTGCAAGCGCGCACACACACACACACACACACACGCAGCGCGCGAATCTCTGTCACACGTGTGGAAGGCGTATAAAAAATGGCAAACGGACCGCCACTGGCACTTCCGGCTGGCTCACTGGCTGGCTGGCTGGCTGGTTGTCTCACCGGCGCACCGGATGCATGCGAACGTATGGACCAGTCGGTCGGTCGGCCAGCGCCGGTTTGCCGCGGCGTCCGGAAACAAGTTAAATCTGTTCTGTGTATGGAAAAAAGGCCGCAACTTTTTCAACTACACCTCTTTATTCTCTGGACGGTTTCATCAACATTGGCATGCTCGACCAACACCGCCACCACAACGATGACGACGACGAATAGTTGTTGTTGTTGTTATGACATTGACGTAAAGGTACTCTGGGAGCCGGATCATGTGTCTTCACACACACGCACACACTCGGAAAGCACACGATAAGCGCAGCATCAGCACCATCGTCACGTGCTGGGCATACAAAGTATTTACTAACTCGGTTACTCGGCTCGGTCTAACGCTCCCGTTCTAAACGGTTATCACCAATGGCCCGGTGTGTGTGTGCAGCTGCGACATGAAGACAAACACGGCGATCGTACGAAGAAAGCAATACGCGTTGCGAGTTCCATAACACTTCGAATGACATTTTGCGTAACATGTCTTTTGCTGGAATATTGAAATGAATGCAGCTTTCTAGGGGGGTTGGTGTTGCTTTAGTTTTACGCGTAAACATTCCTCACAAAAGGTAACTGACGCCAAGGTCACCAAAGCTCCCTGTTTCTGCGCCGGAAATCATCGAAAAATCCTATAGCGCGTGCGATCCAACGATAACCTTACGACGGCAATAGGGACAGGTCAACGGAGACAAACGGATCTCTACCGTCGCGTCGAGACGCGTCAAAGGTGTTCTGCGTAAGATATATTCATTTGATGCGCCGGATGTGGTGCCATAAAACGAGCACCAACGCAGGAACTCCCTTCAGCGCAACGGTAGAGGAACCTGTTTATGATCCATTAGGTTACAGTTTCTCGGTTCCCGGTGGAGTAACAGAGCAGCAGCCAGCCAGCCAGCCAGCCAGCGCGTGGGTATATGATGCGACACGTCGCGTGGGAAGTTGATTTCCGGGTTGTTTCCCACACCGTTTGACGGCCCCCCATTTGAATGTTGACGATGCTGCTTTGCCAGCACAACGAGATTCGCCATTACGGGGTCAGGGGGATCAATGCGAGCGCGATGGAACGGCTTCAAAATGAAAGCAAATCTGCGCCACCCCCGAGCCTTAACGCGGTTCAAGATTTCAACGAGAAAGAGTTGTGCCGAAAAGAGGGCTAGAGGGAGGAGATGAGCAAAGGGAATTTATGTTGATCCTCCGCTCGTTCGAGAAGCAAAGAAAAAAAAAAGAATGAAAGCAGCTCCGGTCCCGTTCCCGGGCTCGAGCGCCATAAATACCATAAATATGCAAGACACCTTACCGGGCTTATCTCGCATGGCATTGCCGTTGCAGTGCGCGTTCCGTTCCGTTCCGTTGCGAAGGTTACCGGGTGGTGACGAAAGGACCGACGAAAGACGTAAATTTCCCCGGGCGTGTTCAGTGTTCTCTCTTTCCCGATCACCCGCCCCCCGCGACGGATCGCGCTCGATTGATACGCTCGATCGGTTTGCGATGAAAGCGGATACCGTCGCGAGCTGTTTTCGATATTTCAATTTACGGTACCTCACCGTTCGGGCCATAAATTCGTCCCCATCCTCGCGGTTGAAGCAACATAATCTGGCGCAAGGGGGAGGCCGCAGATTTAGGGTTTTGGATTACCGTCTCAATTCTGCAACCGTTCCAACAGAGTGCTGCACTAACACAAACACAAACACACTCATACAGTGGGTACGATTACGTAAGCAAAAAACCAGAGAATCCATTTGCACGTCCCTCCGTGAGTTCCGGGAAGTGCAAAAACCACAATCTATTGGATCGCATTCGATGGATTTGTCTACATCACTCAGTGCTGGTGGTGGTGGTTAGTGCACTTATCAGTTATGCGATTGCACCTGTGGTGGTGCTGTTGTACCGCGTGTACATTGAATGGCCAAATTCTCGGGAAAATGTAATTGAGGACGCATGCACTTACCTTTTATTTTGCTTCCGAACATCCCACTCCCATGTGCTGATATGCTGGGACAGGGACCGAGATTTCGGAGAACAAAGATATTACGGATTGTAACAGGATGTCAACAATACTGGAAACTATCGGATCAGAGAAATGCAATTTTCTTCTCTCGGGGAAATGGATACACGCGCTACTATACTAACCGGATACAGGACACTTCCGAGAACCAAGTAACCCGAGGGCTCGAAAGCAATCGTTCGATCTCCATTCAGCAGCTCACCAGGGCACCGATTCATCCAGGCGGATTTCCAATTTCACCGAAAAGGCAAAATATTAATTGAAAATAATTAATGAAACCGAAGCCCGAGCTTTTCCCTGTCAACGAAAGGACGCACCGTTAGCCGGGAGCCGCCCGTTCGACGATATTATGCAAAAATGATATGCGTTTATGCTAGTCGCAGCTCATCGCCGTTGCCAGGTGCCCCGGGATCGGTGGTAGGAAGAGAAGGAGAAGTACATTCACCGAATACCTGAAAGCTGAAATTGTTTTTCACGGATTTTCTTTCACGCCCAACAACCGACCACCGACTTCGGGGAGCGGAGATCCAATTAGGATCGCTCGCTCGTTCGCTCGCTCGCTCACACAGACAAACGCCGAGCAGATAAGATTTTGTGGCCGAGCGTGTGCAACAGCGTCGGTCGGTTCGGTGTCACCTTCGGTGACCATCATCATCTCATTCCGGGGGTGACACCGGTGTGACTGCCGAAAATAATATCAGCTCACTGCTCGGGAATCCAATAATCCAAACCAAATTACCGTCACGATTCACCATTTATCTCCGGGCAACTCCAGGACCACCAACAGTGGAGGTCGTGGAGGTCGAAGGAGGCTTCGCGCCGTCGCAGCATAATGTCGATAAAGATGATGCAACGCATCGTGTGCATCGTCGTTGCGAGGTGCCTTGGATTTCGTCGTTTCCTTTTTTTTATTTTCTTTTACTTTTTGGCTTCCTTTTTCCCTTCTTCTTCTTCTGCTTGTGCTTTACGTGCTCAACGAGCGAAGCAAGTAAGTGTTTCATGCACCTCGGCGACGAGCTTTTCATAAACCCCCGTCACCATCAGAACGACCACGACGATGACGACGATGGCTACCAAGCGGTTCGATCGACGCTCTCGCCTTCGCTTCCTTCGCCCCTGTCTGGCAAACTGGGAGGTGATGGTGGAGTGTCCGATTTATGACAAGATTGTGTCCTTCGAACGTGCCCGGCCGGCGCCTCGGACAGCGCCTCCGACTCGACGCTCGGTGCGCTCTGCGTTGGGCAAAAGTGCAAAAAAAGGGGGTGGAGAAAAGAATGTCCCGATCCCCACCGGATCGGACCGTTGCACAGGCCATCATTTCCGGTTCCGGGGATTTCCTTTATTTTTTATGCTCTCTCGCAACCACCCTCCCTCTTATTTCATTGCATCAATTCTCGTTGCTCGAATGCTTTGGTGTTCCGTATCGTTCACTTTCTTTTCTCTCTCTCTCTTTTTGTCTCTCTCTTTCTATTTCTCTCTCTCTCTCTCTCTCTCTCTCTCACTCGCTCGCTCTCTTTTTCGCTTTTTACGGCGCTTCGTTCGTTCACTTTTTGCTGCTCCTTCCGCCCATTGAGCATCATCATATTTGCTTGGCAAGCAAATCCGTCGCTGGCCGGTCATCGCAGGCGGCCACTGCTTCTGCGTCTCCTTTTGGTGCTGCTGCTGCTGCTGCCTTGACCGGGCGCACCCCGGGCACGGCCACGGCACAAGAGCGCAGCGAATTTTAATCGGATAAATGTTTCCCCGAACGATGACCAGCAACGAGCAGAAATTGCATTCAGCATCAGCATCCACTACTAGATTCTGCCCCAGCAGAACAGAAGTGCTGCTGCTCCTGGTGGTGTTGGTGGTGTTGGTGGTGATGGTGCTACTGCGCCGCTAGCTTTGATGAATACCAAATTAGACACTTTCAATTCACCGGCCTTCTCGGATATCACTTCGGTGATGATGGCGTCACTCGCCCGTCCGACCATCCGACCATCCCGGTGGAATGGGTGACGAAAGCCCCTCCCCGCGCCCTTGCCTTCTACCCTTCGTGTAGAGGGGGTAAGGAATCGGTTCCGTTTGCTTTCTGCTTGAACGTCAGCCTTCAACCACCGCCACGGCCCTTGTCCTTACATTCCCCCCTTCGACAGCCTTCGTCAAGTTGTTTTTTGACCAAAAGGACACCGAAACGATGACCGACCGAGCGACGACGACGACGATGGTGACCGAAATGCAAAAAAAAACAAACGATGGCAAAAAACTGAAGAAATGGAAAACGGTTGAATGCGGGTATCATCGAAGGGACAGGACCTTTAGTGAGGCAGAAATAATTTGATTCCTATTTCGTTTGCCTATTTTTATTCTGCGCGTTCTAGTCCGGGTGTCGGGGCCGTGCCGTTAGGTCCGATCGCTCCAATTTGGAGTCCGTGTTCTACATCGAGCTCTGATCGAGGACTGAGCATATCATTTGATTCAGTGGCTTCTTAATCAAGCGCATCATTTGTATGATTTCTGGTCGTATGTAAAACGGAGACCTCGAACCGGACCATTTGATTAGGCAGCAACTATCTCGATGATATGATTATGTTTTGCTTCGGGGTTTTTTGATGCATAATTGGAAATACAAAAAGTAACAGAAAGAGTGTTTTCCATGAAATAAATTGCAATTTCCATCTGCTATTTAATATGATTTCATCGAATAGGCAATTACGAAACTTATTCAAACTCAAACTCACTGCCTGTCCTGTGCCAACAACCGAGTTAATGAAAGATAGATTAGTTTCAATTTATTTCATCGAATATCAAGGCTCAAAACGGTGTACTCTCTCGGTGGAATCACTCCGTTGGTGCGATTTTAAAACAACAAAGAAAAACGCAGCAAAACTTCAAACACACATAAACACATTTTCATGCTCTGCATTCCATCAAAAGCAGAGCAGAAAGTTCCGTTTACTCATTCACTGGAGAAATGGTGAAGCCACTCACCCCTACTCGCCGCCCTCACCTCACCGTATGTTCCAATGATAGCTTCCGGATAAAGATGATGCGCTTTTCCCGTTTAGTACCTCGTTAAGGAAATCCACCCAACCCTGCAGCTGACAGCCAGCCCGGCCCGGCCACGGACAAACAAAGTCATTCCCCTCCGCCGCGTTCCTCCTCCTTCAACGGCCCGGACCGGTACGCCTCGTTCGCCCGGAACGAACGGAAAACTTGTGGAAAACGTTCCGCCCAAAACATACCGAGCGTCTCGTACGCCGAGGTCAAACCAGACAAACTCTGTGGCGGCCTCAAGTTGAAACCATGTCCCGCAGGTAGCAAAGAGAGAGAAAGAGAGAGAGGAGCTGCTGTTGGTGGTGTTGGTGATGAGCAACAGCAGTGGTTGGCCAAATAATCCGACCTCGGCAAACCAAAAGTGGAAACCCAAAGCTTTGCCCTCCGCTAGTGGAAAGCGGCACCACCACCACCACCACTCCCCATCCAGGGGGACCTGGGCTATGCTAGTGCCAGGCCACAACTTGAGCAAAATCACAACAGCGTTAATGCGCTTTCAGAAACTGTTAAATTATGCACAGCTTGTGATTTTTCCGCCCATCCCGTGCCCGTCGACCCAGGAAGTGCAGACACTCCCGGGTGTTGTTTTGGGGAAAAAGAGGAGCCGGGGTGAGATGCAAATGCACCCCGGAAAGGAAACTCCCTTCTCTCTTGCTGACTCATCGTTGTGTGAGGAGCTGAAACAGAGAGACGGAGATGGGAGACGGGACGGGCCGAGCCGAAATGAAATTATGTAAAAGATGCCGCGGCCAGCTGTCGCGCGGTTGAGCATAGTTTCTTTCATTCTTTCGAGCGAAGGTCCCGGGTTCGCGTTTCTGCTTAACTTCTTAGCGGCCTTCCGTGAAAAAGTCAACCGCCTTCAAAGTTGAACTCTCTTTGAAACTCGCGCCTCTGTGAAGGTGGAAACGAGCGTGGAACGAGATTAAAGACGAACTCCGGGGACCGGGAACTGGGAACCCCGACCATCGAAGGTATTTTGGGGTTTTGGGATGCAAACAATTTTGTGCGAATTAGTTAGCAACAGAAGCAGCAGCAGCAGCAATGCATTAATAATAGCATTAAAAGCTTAGACGAAAACTATGCTCCCGTGGTGCAGGTAAACACGATGCTGCTGGCGCCGCTGCTTCCGTACCGCGTGATTACTCTTTGGAGGGTTTCTATTAAAACTTGCGAGCTGAGGCATTAGCGGCGCATTTTGTTGTTACCAAGCAACAAACCAAAGCAGCCCATTAACAGGCCAGGCCATGACCGAAGGAAAGCGAATGACCGTTCATAAGTGCTGATTGATTACTTTCGCTAAATCCATCCGCAGCAAAAACAGAATCGAATCGACACACAGATGTGCTATCAGCAGCAGCAGCAGCAGCAGCAGCAGTTGTAACAGCCGTTTGATAATTGCGCCAAAGCCAAACGCTGCTCTTAGTTCGAACCATTGGACAGTAGCGCCGGTTCTCCAAGAAGTAGACAAATGGCCGCCCAAAAGGCGCGCCTCAAACTACTTTCGCTGACGGCGCGGAATGCAGCATTGGACTTTCCTTTTTTCGTTTGTTTCGTTCGCTGTGTGTCCGAAGAGTCGGCTTCCACCGCCGCTTACGGGTTAACAACCGCGAACCCCCATTTTCAACGATTTGCACCGCCAACACTCTGGCCCTTGGGTCGGGTCCCTGCCATAAGAGAGGTCGCTCGCTAAGGGAGAGAGAAGAACGAGCATAAGAATCGCAAGAATCGCGAACATTTTCCTTCTTATCATTCTCCGATTTCTGACAACTTCTGGAGCTCGTAGCCCGTTAAACGGCAGTACACGGACGGAGGAAGAAGACAATGGCAAGGGGAAGTGAATTTTCTGTTTAGCTCAACCGTTTTGCCTTCCACCCGGGCGGGTGGAACTTCCGGGTGGAAGGTTCAGATTGTTTTGTGACGATAACGAGGACAACGACGAGGCGGGTTTTCTGTTACAAAAACTGCACCGCAGCGCGCGCAACACACACCTTCAGTCGACCTCGTTCCTTCGTTCGGTTCGTCTTAAACGGTTCTAATCGCGGGGATCTCAAATCTGGCACGCCAGCCAACCACCGTCGGTACGTGGAATTCACCGAAGGCCGGAACCGGCTTTTGTTGCACCAACGAAACCTGCTTTAAAGCTGCAATCGTTCGTGAGTTTAAATTAATATCTCTCATCGCCTTAAACGCTCGGCTCATAAAGCTTCTGCCTGCCGTCTCAATGCCCGCTCAACGCGCAAAATGCTACACTTGAAACACCAGGACCAAGTCCGCCCCAAAACTACCGCGCGAAAGTCCGTCCGAAACATATATTTCCCGTCACGCTAGTGGTTGTTGTCGCTGGTGGGCAAAAACCACCAACGAAAAGCGCCACCACCACCAACACCACTAGCAGCAGCAGCAGCAGCGACGGCGTGAAACGTAGTTATTGTAACGGCGTTTGCTTAGCGCCTGCGGAAAAACATTTATCTCAATTAGACCTATCTTGTCAACAGCTGGTTATCTGTGGCCACCGGCGAGTGGCGGGAAAATCCCCTCCCACGGACTGAAAGCTGAACAAAGAGACAAGAAGCACATGCCTACCCCTCACCACTCGCTCCTCGGGGGGCCCTTTTTGTGCTCCGGAGTGTCGCGTGCGTTTATTGCCAAATAATCGTTCCCGCAGAAGCAGCATCCCGCCATTCGCAAGATGTTACCTCCGATTGGACTGTGTTTGCTTCGATGTTCCGATGTAGTTCGTTTGTACCCGTTTGTATGTGCGTGTGTGTGTGTGTGAGCTACGAGTAACGCTTCTTCCTGCCAGCTTCGGTCTGATTGGCAAATGCTAATTCAAACAACCCAACCCCGTACGCCTAGTGAGGCCTTCCGCCGGTGTTCTGGAGCACGTGAGCCTCCAGTGAAAATCGGAAAACAACCAAATGATTCAGCAAACAAAACGTACCTACGTACGTAAAACATGCTGCTCACGGGCTACGTGCTTCGGGGTGTGTGCTGCTGCTGTTGTTGCCGTTGTTGTGTCACCACGTGTCACTATGTTGTTCCTGGTTACGCTGAGCTCACGGTCACGCCTCTGCTTCTGTATCCGGCGTCACTTGTTGTGGATCCAGTCTCTGGTGTGCCACCAACTTCAGGGGACCAAGTACGACGACGCGCAAACGGTTGCAAATGTTTTCTGTACGGTGACAATTGAATAACAATATAATTGCTGGTTGTTGTGCCGTTGGAATTCCAGCACCAGCTTCCAGACACACAGTGGAACTCGTTTCCGATGTTTTTTGTGCTACAGCTCACTCTCGAATTTAAGCATAACCCGGCCCCGGGCATGGGATCACATTTTCGAGTGCGATTTCAAGTAGCTCGAGGATCGTTTTTCAATACCCGCATTCCGTCCGCCGCCCGAAAAACGTAACGCCTCGAGCACCGGAGAAAGGGTTCTTCTCTGGGACCTGGGCTTTAAACCCCCTTTTTTTTTTTGGGGCGTTTTTCGTTTTTATTGTTGGCGCCTTCGACTTGCACTTCACAGTTTAAGCACCTTTTGTGCTTCGGGGAAGGACTAAACGCCTTGGAAATTGGATTAGCAGCAGCGGCAGAAAGAGGAATCGGTCTTTGTTTTTTTGTGTTTTTCTTTTTTTACTTAAGGAAACACTCCACAACACTCCAAACAGAAGTTGGCTCGTGGATTGAGCGAAGGGTTTTTGGTTTAAACATCGCACTCCGGAAGGCGTCGGTTGGAAAGGTACTGCTTTGAATTTAAAACGGGAAAATAAAACGCTTTAAATTCAATTTCTGACGGACGGATTCCGTGCCACTTTTGGGCTGAGGCGTTCTGGGCATAAATGTGAAGGAAAGGTACAACAACAATGACGCCATCGACCGTCAAATGTCGCCTTTGCACGGTACCCTTTCGGATACATATTCATGGGGAAATGTAAACCGGTGCCCGTGGCCTTGAGTGTATGACGATGCTAACCTCGAAACCTCACCAATCAGTACACACACATCCACATACACACATAGGCCCGCGCAAATGCGCAACAATCTGCCGAAGCGTGTTCGAGTTGATCAAAGCAACCACCAGCACCGACGGTGTACTCAACTCGCAGTCGGCGGCACGTCACTATGGGACCCGGAACCATAGCAGGCATTGGCGTCGGTATGCAAAATTGATCGACTCTGCATTATCCATTAGGCAAAACATGATTGCAGCATTGGCTGATAGCATAAATCCTGCCCCCCTTCCATTCTTCTCCACGGTGGTGGTGGTGGTGGTGATGGTGGAACTTCAAAATTGAATGGAATTTGGTTCAATTTCCGGCGAAATTCGATTGGCGCGAACGAACGCGAAAGCAGTTCCCACGAGTGCGAGCGTCGGGCGATTTGGAGTAATAAACCATTTCAGCATGGCAACGAGTACCGCTGCTAGTTGGTCGCAACAACAAACGTAGCTTCACGCATGATGATGGACAATTAGATACAATCAGTTTAAACGCACCTTGTTGATAACCTCGCATCAACCTCCATCCCTGGTGCATGGCGAATACCTTGAACTGCAAGCGTAATGCGCAACAACAACAGCAACCGAACGCGAAATGTCGAAAAGCGGGGCGCGCCCGTCCACTCGGCTCAAACCAACAGGCGAGGATTATGTGGTTAATAATTTGGGGGGGTTTTTTTCCAGGAAAATCCTTCATTATTTTGTGTTTATCAATCCCACCATGTGCCAGTGGCCGAGGCCACACGGGATTCGGCACAAAAAAGCCGGCAGCATAAGCCGGCCCCCTCCGTAGACGAGCGTAAAGTCAGCCGAAACGGGTGGCATCGGCATCCGATACCGATAAGAATGAGCCACAAAACGAACTCAACATACATTATGCGCGCACGGTTCGGTTCGATTTTTCCGTGACCGACCGACGGACCGACCGAGCGACCGAGCGACCGGTGATGGCACAATTAATCCGATTACGTCACAGCGCCAATGCCAATGAATTTATTAAAATCCGTGACAGCGTCACCACCGCTGGATGGAGATGGATCGAATGGAACGAACGAAATTTCGCTTCCCGTCTTCGCGACCGGAACGTCGTGTGCAGGCAGAAACATCCCGTCGTGGTCGTGTGACAAGCGATAGCATTAATTTACATTTCATTCGACCCCCTCCCGGGCACGATCGCTGTTGTTCTGGCCCCGTTTCTGTTCTGCGAGTAATAATAATGTGCAAAAGCCATGTTTACGCTCAATTTTTCATTCTCGGTAAATATGTGATTACGCTGCATAATTAATAATACCATCAGTGCTATACCGCACCACATACACATTGTCATCAGGGCAAAAGGGCCACGGTGCATGGTGGAAACAGAGTGACCACGAAGAGGAAGGAGTGTGTGTGTGTGTGTGTGTGTTTGGCCGGCAACAAATTGGCAACAAACAAACGGGCACGGGCGAGGAGTTCCAGTCAACACTCGAGACATTGCCAACCGAAACCGAACAAGGGGGAAACCGAAAAGGCGGCCAAAGTCTAAAGTGGTTCTTCAAAATGGGAGCCAAATGCGAAAAAGCCCTAGATCGTGGTCATGGTGGTGGTGGTCGTTGTAAGCACCGCCATGCATCATCCACCGGCCTTCGGCAACAACAGTTTCCCATTCGCCCCACCCAGTGGCAAGAGGCATAAATTTTAATTTTCAACCAAACGCCGCGTAGCTACCGAGTGTACCTGAATGCTTGACCGTTCGACGGAGATTCCGTGTCCGATTTGAAGTGCCACCGAGTACACCGAGACCTGTGACCTGGGCAGGACCGATAGAAACCAATTTTCAATTTCAAGTTTTCTCAACCCATCATCAGCATCATCATCAGCAGCGTGCTTTTGCTTCTGCTCGATCGATCGTACGATCGAATGATTGCATCCACTGGTCATTAATCTGCTGTTTCTCTTCTTTTCTCCATCTCTCGCTCTGTTTCATTCACAGTACTCACTGCTGCAGACGGTTGTGGAAGCGTGCCAAAAGAAGAGCCACTGCAAATTTCTCGCTTCGCCGAAAACATTCGGCGGCGATCCGTGTCCCGGGCAGCGAAAGTTCGTCGAGGTGGCCTACAAGTGCCGACCGTGTAAGTACACACAGGCACACACAGACACTCACTCCGATCGTTTGCTCAATAAATTTCACACACGATAAAATCTGCGACAACCTGCCGCAGCACCCCCGTCATCATCACCGTCATGGCCATGGCTCTGTTTGACCGCGATTTAGGTCAATGCACGCTTGCAGTTCTCCCGGTCAAAGCCGACCACTCCAGCCGACCACTTTATGCTGACCATGCAAAAATGTCATTCCAGCGCTGCATTTCAGTGGCTACAAGCGGGTTCGCGCGCACTAGCCTTTGTGTGTGTGTGTGTTGGGCTGCATAATGCGGTCCTGATGGCCTGACGGTGGTCAGTGGTGCATACCAAAACCCCGTCATTAATCGTCGTCCATCTGGTTGACCGGTGTTTGCACGGAACCGAGTTGGCGCCGGCGTCCGGAGTTGTTATCAGTTGTCATCGGGACCGGGCCACATGAAGAGGGGGTTGCGGGTGGTTCCAGCTTTCGGCACCAATCATTCGAAGGCAGACAATGGCCGCGAGCGATAATCCGCTTGCATTGGGGCTTTGGCGGCCGTGCGGGCGGTCGGCCGGACGGTGGTCCAAGGAATAGATGATTTACATTTTAAATCAACAGCTAGGATCATCATTAGTGTGAATTATGCGGAGCTTTCAGATGCTGCCACTGCTTCCTCTTAGGCAGAGGCATAGATAAATGTGGTTCGCAGTCGTTGCGCGGATTCTCCTACGACAAGGGAAGCTGCAGGACACAAATACAAACAAGCCACAGAAAACAATAGCAGTTGCGCGATAGCCATATCATATGCTGGTGATTATGTATTCGCTCTGTAACCGTGGAAGCTGTCTTGTGCGACATTGCGACAGATAAAATTGATTGACTACAGAACAGTTATCACGTTCATTACAATTGCACTGAATCGGGGACAATACAATCGATAGAAACTCCCGGAATGTCGTTTCGTTACGTCAAGTCTTAGGTAATTGATGTTATTCGAAAATTGCTTTTGTAATATTGGAAAGAAAATGGAATTAAAATTCAAATTAAATTCTCAAGCGATTATACATGATAACAGAATCACTTGAACCTAAAGAAAACAAATGCGAATATGCTCTTTTCCGAGCATTTCGTTTTCAGCGAATATCTAAGGCACGTTAAGAGTATGCTTAACCGCTTAACATCGCTTGTATTATTTAATGTTCAATGGAGAAAAGCAGCATTCTGTTAAACGCTTGCCGAAATAGTATGCATTTGCCTAATGCAGGTTAAAATTGATATCTAAACTAAAAGATTTTATTGATTTAAAATGTTTTGTGTTTTAAAGGCTGTACTGCGCCTTGATCTGATTTTTTTTAAATTTAAATGCAATGTAATGGGTAAACGAGAACTATTTGTTTGAAAATGCTTATACAAAAAGTTCAAATACTTAGGCAAACATTGACAATTGTGAAATGAAAAGAAGCTAAATTATATATTTCGAAAGGGTTTGGCTTGCTTTCAATGGCATAATCGTAATTATTCATAATTAGGCCCTTCAACCTAATATAAAACTGGCGAATTTTAATGTCAACATACAGCATAAGAACAATACCAAGTAGAATCTCCGTAACAGAAAACATGGCCTTTACATTAAACACATCACATACTATTTAAAATTCATCAAATTAGAGAAAAATGACGATCATTTTAAAACCGCAACACCCTTTTCCCTGTCTTGATTTTTCGTTTTGTGTTGAACCTTCAAATGAAGTTCCTCTGGTGCATCGCGCTATTTGTACTGCTCAAGTATGCAGTCCCAGGGAGTGGAAAATTATAATTTCAAACCTAACAGCCACTCCGGCCACATAATGAAGTGCTTCAACGTGGCCGTTACCGGGCCACGGGTATTCAGATAAATCAATTAGAGGTGTGCGCACGCTTTGGAAGAAACTTTTGCGTTTTGCGTTTGCCCGAAAAACCCCTTTGGCCAGCTTGCCACAGTAATTACGCCATCGAGCCACACCGGGAGATAGCGACGATAGCCTGCCGCACGGTCTCACACTCTCTCTTTCTCTACTTTCCCTATTTGCAGACGAGTTCCGGAGTAAAATCGCCTGTGAAAACGATGTAATTCAATTAATTTGCAACCCGTACTCCCGGATAGCGATCTACAGTGCGAACTATGGTCGAACCGAGTACGAGAGTCTCCAGTGCGCCCAGCCGCAAGGTGTCAAGGAGGAAAGTAAGTATCCCGAGGGGCACCAAAGGGGTGTAGAAGAGGTGTTGGGTGCCCAACTGCTAACAACTGCCGGGGCTGTCCAGGTTGTAGTGGTGAGGAGATCCGCAACCGAAATAGTTAGAATCGGTCTTAGATAACGAACTAACGACGGTCGTGCACCACCCTCGTTCCAATGGCCAGCAAAAGGGTCCAAACAAATGGCTTCCCACTGCACCAGCGAAGGGGGGAGGGATGTGCTGAAATGGAAAAAGAAGAATAAAACAGAGGAAAACTCGCAACATCCTCCGCCGCCCCCTCTGGGGATTCCAGCAATCGTTCTCCTGGGAGCATTTTAACGCCCGAGCTAATCGGAGTGTTACTGAGGAAGCAACCTTCTAACACTATCCTAACACGAACGGGACAGCATCTGACGGTAGGCCTCCGGACGTTGGCAAACGAACCCCTTCCCCCCAACAGGGGGGGCTAGTTTGTTCAAATGCTTCCACCTCCCGGCAATCAACTTATGGGAAAAACCGAAGCGACCGGAGAAAGTTACCATAAAATATGGCCAACCGCCGGACCATGGGCGCCATCGCTAGTCGCTGACACTCGTTTCACTAACTCACTTCCACTTCCTTCTACTCTTTCCTCTTTTCTTCTCTCTCTCGCTGCCTTCCTTTCGCACACAGATTGTCTCGCTTCGTACGCCACGGAAACGGTGATGCAAAAGTGTCACGGCCGGCGCAAATGCACCCTCTCCGCCGATAGCACCACCTTCGGTAAACCGTGCCGGCCCGACTCTCGAATGTATCTGAAAGTTGTTTACACATGCGGTGAGTATGCGCGATGGACGGACGGACGGACGGACGGATGAACCGCTGTTGCTTGGTGTCGTGTTGTGTGGCTTCGGATAGCCGGTCGGTGGCCAACGTTTCTCGGGCGGAAAAGTGGCCAACATTTGTTAGCTAAAAATGTATTCCTTCAACAAAACCTGGCTACCGAACCGAGCTACCGAAGCGTATAACCGACTTACTGTAGCAGCAACAACGGCAACAATGCAACCAATTTTCGGTCGGTGGCGGATGCGCTTGAAAGTTTTCTCTCCCGCTGAAAATGGCGCTCACTCACTGTTTCTATGTTTTCTGTGTGCTTTTGTATCATTGTACCCAAACAGTGCCTAGAAAGGTGCTAAAGGATCGGTTTGAGGCCGCACCGGAACCGGATGAACCACTTCAGAGCGACCTCGACCAGGATCAGGACGAGCTGTACGATGAGGATCAGTTCTTCCGCGAATCCGATGCAGCACCGCCCGGTCCGGCACCGAAGCTGCAAGGTGGACCAACGAATGGTCGCGTCTCGGATGTACCGATCTTTGCCGGTGCTCCTACCAGCACCGTCCCGTCACCACCGCGCTCGATTCAGGACATTATGGACGATGGCGAATTCCCGTTCGGAGGTAAGGTTAATGGTTGGCCACCCACGGTTAGGGGTCGGGGTCTGGGATGGTATTAACTGCACGACACACTCCGTGCACACCTTGTGGCTTCGTCGCTGCACCGCTTTCAACGCTCAACACACACGCGCGCGTGCTTCGTAGAACTGGAAACCATGTTTGGAAACTGTTGGTGCAGCTCATAAAAGCTCGCGATAAGTCATCGGAGAGTGCAAAATGGATAATCTTGTGATGCTCAACTTTATCCGCGTCGAAAACGGTTCGTTCTGGTGCTGCGGCGTATTCGTGGAATCATTTCAAATTCAAACTTCAATGTGGCGATTCTTCGAACGGAAAATCGAAATTCTGTCTGATGTCGGGCAGTGAAGTGATAGGGAAAAGTGAGATGACTTTGGCACGCTACCGCACGTGGCATTGGCGTGTTGCGACTCTTGCTCGTGCTGCGCGTATTTCAATGTTCATCCATTTTCAGCGAACTTACACATAAACTCCGCCTCATAATCTTCAGCTTGAATGGAACAATCGAGAATATGAAATGCAAAATAAAAACAACGGCAATTCGCCGTTCGGTGGCTACACTGTGCAAAACGAGACTAAGCGAGAAGAAGAAGAACATCAAAGAGCAGTAGCGACGAAGAGTATAGGTACAAGTGGAAAGCATCCAGCAGAGCATTCAGAGATTCTAGCCTCAAGTGGCCTCTAGGTGTGCCCGGCAGCGTAATTTTGCTCCATGGCAACGATGACGCAATTTGAAGTCGTTTGCCGTCGCCCCCTGAAGACAAAGATCATAGGCAAAGGAAGTCGGCGTTTTGTGTAAGATTCTCGGGATCCGTATTCATGTTGAATTGTTTTTTTCCTCCCCGGTTTGCTCCATTTTTGCATTCACTTCAAACGAAAGCTGGAGCACAAAACAGAAAGTGACAGAGAGCGAACAGGACATAGATGTATAGATAAGAGCAAGTGAAAGAAGAGCGCAAATTGATTAAGTTCTCAAGCAGCTGAGAGCAATCGGACCAACATCGGAGAAAGTAATTCCAATTTCAATGCCATACGGTACGATCAGATTCGTGGAAATGGAAACAGATGCAATTACTCGTCAGCAGACAGTTCCGTTCGTCCTTAATAACAAATACGACTTGATCTAAGACCTAGCAATAATCATCGTTCAGTAGATTGACAACAATTTGCAATCGTTTTTGAATTACCAAGCGATGTGCAAATGTGTCAGTGGTGCTTGAAACCACCGATACAGTAATTGACAATAATAGAGCATTCGCTGAACAATTTAAAATTCGTTTGAAATTGAGAGGCACCTGGCGCCTCCATTTCGTTCCCGTCTTCTCGCGCATGGTACGCGGTGATGTTTAGTGTCATTATTTTGTTTGCGATGCATTTTAAATCAATTTGAATATAAGAACGTGCAATTCGGACACCAAGCAAGAAGTTATTAGGCATGTAAAAAGAGCTTTTTTGTGGGTCACCTGGCGCCTCCATTGGTCGGTCATTTCATTCAGATCGTGAATTGGAGATCTTCTAAACAAATTCAAGCCATCCCTATGTCCCTTGACACGATTTGTGAGTATTTTACGGTAAATACGAAGTTGAAATTCCTAATTTTCTTTTTTTGGGTTTGATTATTAATGACGGAAAGTGTTTGCGTCCGATGAACTATATACATCATCAGGTCAACCATATTAAAAGAATCAAATACTCTCTTGTTCGTTAGACTTTTTACTACAATTAAACAACCCCAATTAAACAACCACTGGATTAATATCTCCATGTTGAGTGTTGCTGCTTCGCTTACTCCTAGCCGCACAAAATGTATCAAAAAATATTTAAAAAAAAAAACAGATAAAAAGAAGTTACCACAATAATGGACCAAAACATAGCAGCTCACTGAAACCACAAACCATGCCACTCATGCCAGCTGAGCGCATCCCATTCTTCTCCTTAAACACAACGATTTCCCTCAGCGACAGTCATTGTGCTGCTGTGCTACGGCTATGGCCCACGGGTGCAGACTAGAAATTCCCCAGCAACCCGTTAAAGTCGCTACGGCTGGAGGCCAACATAAATTGTGTCCGTGTCGTCCGTACCGTGTCTTTAAATATGGCCGTCCCGGAAAAACGTTTCCACCTCCGGAACCCCCTAAGCCTCGCCGCATCAGGACCCACTGACTCAAACGGCAAACGGGAAAAATCCCCGGGCGTCAGGCGTCGTTTTTGTATCATTCCATCCTCACCACCCTCGCAGCATGCCAACCTCCCCGCTTTTCCACCCACACCGCCACAGTAGGCGGGAATGCACCGGCTGCCAGGGTGATGCCAGCCGGCTAGCTAGCTAGCTGGTGTGTGTGTATTTGCTTCTTGGCGTTCGAATGCAATCAGTGCCAGTGAATGGGAACCTCGGCCGTCCGTCCGGCTTGACTCGACGGATTGTCTCAAGGGGAGTCCGGATCGTCCGTATGAACAGCATGTGGCCGGTGGGGAAGAGCACAGCTGCGGTGCGGACCCCCGCCGACTCCGCCGTGACCCCGATCGCAATGTGCAAAACGGCAAACAACCTGACCAACTGACCGACCGATTCTCTTCCGTCTACCGGAGATCAAGTGACACAACTGACCCCCCTCCCTTCTCCGGTTCGCCTTGGGGACTTGCCAACTCATGAGGGGGGAAGGTAGGTATCATTCCGGATGGTGACATTACTCACCCTGAAAGGCGGCAAAACGCAGGCTAATGATGCATAAATTACTGTCGCAGTGGGCTGGGAGCTGGAGTAGAACCAGACCACAGCCCAGCACAGAGCACAGCAGAGGTTGGAGGGCGGTCTGGGTGGGGCATTAATATATCCAGCATTTTGTTTAAAACACTACTGCCACCACCCATTAGTGCAAGATGGTGCCCGGTCTTGAAGCAACTCTGGATAGCAGCGCCTCGCGTTTTGTTTCTAGCGAGAAGTCTGATCGAAGCCTACTTTTCTTTTAAAAAAACAGAATCTTATGGAATGCAGCATTCGATAAAGAAAACTGTTCAAAGAATTAATTAAACGCATTTAACGCGTTGGCGAGGATTGAAGCACCTCGATCCAATTAGACGTCCATTATAATTCCACAATCTAATCATTACTCATTACTTTTTCCCATTTTCCGCCACGGACGTGCCCGGATCTCCCGGATACGAACTTGCATTGTTGTGACAATGCAATCACACGACGCTGGCCACTCTGATCACTGCAAATGAAATGAAAAACTTCCGATCGGTCCGATTAAAAAAAGCCAATCACTTCGCAAGTTTTCAGAGCTCTCCCCCATCTGGTTGGCACGTTGGAAGAATCCCGTTTTTCTCTGCCATTCTGCACGCATTCCAACCTGCCGCTGCCTTCTGCCTTTATTCACACATTCAAGAGCTCGAAAGCTCGGTTGCAGCGCACCATCGAACCAAGGCCATGGTTCGCAGGGTTTGGGGGACAGCAAAAGAGAGAGAGAGAGTGCAAGAGAGTAAATTAACATTCCTGGTAAGACAACCGTGTTCGACTCGAGGCGGAGCGTAAGCCAATTAGCTTCGTATCGTGGGGGCCACGTTAGTTGGTTGGTTGAGTGGCTGGCTGGCTGGTTGGTGGTTCGGTTGCACACCACACCACACGCTCCCAGGCTCGATGCCAGACGAGTGTGCCAGGCTAATTTGAAGATGTACTACGTGACAGGTTACGTAATTCCGTTATGTGTATTGCTAAGTGTTTCTCTTCAACAGCACCACCACCAGCAGCAACACCTTCACGACTTCTCTGCTTGAGGTGCTGCTGGGTTTGTGGTGTGTTTGGAGTGGAGGAGCAACGGCGGTGCAACCGGAAGGTTGTAAGCGAATAATGCTCACTTCGCCGCTCCACGGGGAAAAAAAATGGAGAAACACTGTGCCACCATCCATCCTCCAGGACCATCCGCTCGGTGGGGCCTAAATGTGCTCTCGATGGATGCGAGGAGAAGCATACACGTCTCGTCCCATGCTGGGGGGGCCCATGCTCCAGGGGTTCCATCCTTCAACGTTAAACTTTGCCCCCACGACGGAGAGGAGAAAGCTCCTCGGGGTTGGGGACAGGATGGATGGAAATTAATTAAAAATTTCCTTTCGGTCTTCCTGCACATCATTCTCCACCCGGAATGGTGGCATTCGTACGTGGCGGAAGAGGAGGGGGTGCGAGGATTGGTGAGTGGGTTTCTTACCACCACCCCTTACCCAGTCACACACACACTTTTATTGTTTCGCTCGCAACCATTCGCACCTTCGCAGAGTCCTTGGACACGACACGAAGGCGAGAAGTTGGATTACGTGAGGCACCACCGTGACCGTGTGATCAGGGGAGTTAAGAGGAAGGTAAAGCAGGAGAGAGGGGTGATCCACACGTTCGATTGGCGGTGTGGCGAAGTTGAAGTTTATTCTTTTCTTCCATTCCACAAAGCTTGGCGAAACCAACCAACTTTCTGGTTGCGTTGTTTGAATTTTCAAATAAGCCGGAAACACATTACGCTTTCGCGCGTGCGTTCGCTAAGACCTTCGACGGGTGGGTGCCATTGGCGTTGGGGAACTGCATTCAGGGGGAGAAGGGGTTCAGCGAGTGAGACCGAAGCGAGTCTGTTTGCAGCTTATCGTGCTTCAGCGACTCTCCGGTTGCATACTAAGCTCGCTGGCCGCTGAAGTCCTTTCATGAAGGTGGATACCAGATTTCTGGAGTCTTTTCGTAACACGAAACAGCATCTTATCGAGTGTACCGTGGCGCCAAAGCAACAATGTTGCAAGTCGTGATAAGATGGCAAGTGGGCGAGAGTGGGCGATGCTAGCAACCGCCAACACGCAGCAGCCACTGGTTGGGATAGCAAATGGGGCTAATTTTCATGATTTTATTCTTTTTCGGTTTTTCATTAACGCTGTAATCAATGGACTAGAGAGCGTCGGGGAATGCCGAGCTGTATCTTGTTTACTAATTAATTGATGAAAAAAAATCAGTTTTGAAAAGTAATGAAGCTCTGATTCGTGCTTCAAGTGTAATGCTGCCAATAGAAGATGGTAACTGGCCAAACGGGGAAACGGGGGGATTCATTTAGTCTGCAAACTTTTCTAAGCGCCGTTGAAATGAGAAAAATAGTCAAAATTCCTATGAATTCCAGGTCCAGAAAAGCTGATGCGACTCTCATACGGCCAAAAATATTATTCTCTCTGCGAAACTTTGTCTTCAAACTTCTTACGATTAAATTATATTTGATGAACGGATTTGAAGGGGGCTTCGGTATTTTACTTTATTTCTTCGCATTCGCTTTTTTAGTTTTTTCTATAAGTGCTCTTATCCTTTCAAGAGCATTTTGTAAAATTTTAGGATCAATCGAAGCAAAACTGACAAAGATATTGATTTTTGAAAATCCACCTTTCATACAATTCATATCTTCCCCAAAATAGAGGCAAATATTCTTGAAAATTTTTAGTTTAATTTGACATTATTTTGTAACAATAAACTGAAATGGTTTGTTCACTAAAAATCGTTAAAAATAAACTTTGTGTTGACCCGAAATAACCAAAGCCCCCCAAAAACAAGCAATGGTTTTAAAAAATCTCCGTTCCTTCACTATTAGTCATTGCTGATAAGTTTTTGCGACTGACTGGACTGACGATGCGTTTGCTACCATCGCTTGTTGGGGTATGTTCTTTACAATTACAATTAATCATGCAATCCCGCGCCAACGCATGAAAAAAAGTTTGAAATAATATCGTAAATAATAAAAAAAATATCGAAAGTACCAAATGAAAGTTTACGGCAATTGAAAGTTGCTTTCGCGCGCTGGCACCATAGTATTGTATCGGTACACTCAGTCTTCATGCTCTCTTCAGACGCTTTATGCTCTCTTTTTCGACGTTATTTCGAGGAAAGTACACAGTAAATGGTTTGCATAAAACTGTAAATGGTATTGCAATATTCTGTAATATAATTCAATAACAAGCTATCACACACTCACACCACCACCACCACCACCACCACCACCGTTCAGTTAAAGCTTCTACACACGTTGTACACACTACGTCATACACACGCACCGCTACCGCGAAGCACTGGCAACGTTCTGTTGCATTCACCAAATCATTGCCACTCACACGACGAACGCGTGACGCATCGCGCGTAACAACGGCATGAATACATAAATCGCCATCTTCTTCCGACCAACACGCACGCTCTCACCACCAATGACACCAGAACGTGCCACCGGTGGACGATCAGCGACGAGTGTATACATCACGACGGTCACTTCACGAGGAAATGAAAACGCAGAAGCAGCAGCACGCCGTTCGGATGGTACGACGGATCGACGGACTAGTGCTTCCTCTGACCCGGCTAGCGATCGGTTCAATCGAACCGACGGGGCCGTTTCGTTCGCTTTTGATTGGTTTCGAGTGAAGCGCCATTTCGAACGTAAGTAAGATGGTGGTGATGGTGAGCCATGGCGCGAACCGCAAGCTCATCACGATTCTGCGATTTGAAGGCTGGAATGTTGGCATTTTCCGGACGAGTCTGAACCTCACTCAACCAGTTAGCACCGCGATGAAGCGCGCCTTAATCCTGTTAAAGTAATTAAACTAAATTGACCATCTAAATGCCCCTCTGCCAGCGTCCACCATCGCCGTTGTCGTTGAGAAAAATCCATAAATTAGTGGCCACCATTTCGAACTCACTTCAGTTTTCGAGCTCCTCCCCAGCAATCGTCACCGCGCTACAGCGTCCTACAGGGAGTGCCGGAAACCAATTAGTGCAGCATTATGTACGCTCAAGAGAGAGAGAAAGAATTCAATCATAAACCAAAAAAGGGGGGCAATGGGTTGGGAGCCTTTCTACCATCAACAGCACCGCAAGTGCCGATGGTGCAACAGCAAAACCTGTCGTTCCCTAACGATCTCGAAC
>NC_064874.1:29731902-29736902 GCF_943734745.1 Anopheles darlingi | reverse complement strand
GGGAGACTCACGTTCTTCGGAACCGGAACACTGACGCTGACATTAAACGGAAAACGATCGTAAGGGCAGAGCGAAATTGTATAAAAAAAACGACGAAAGCGAATCTACAGAAACCGAACAGACACAGAAACAGGCAGAGAGAGAACCGAATTGAAGGTGAATTGTGTTGGAAAAGAAAAAACCGATTGGGAAAAACCGCGACAGAGAACGTTTTAAATGAAATGTTAAATAAATTAATAAAGCAATGGTTGGACATCGTGGCTCGCAGGGCGCGGAGAGAGGGTTACAGTTAAGAAATGCGACAAGGGACAGAGCATATATTAGCAAATCTGCACGATTCCATGCAGCATAATGATGATGACGATAATGAAGATGATGGCGATGATGATGATGAGAATGATGTTTTGGTGCAATCGGACCGGGGTTAAGTTAAGTTAATTTATTTCATCGTAAGAAGTATCCATATTTTTATGTTCCTCCGTTCACATAATGGCCACCGATTCGGTGAACCGATTAGGGTAGCGAACCGTTTGCCATCCTAGCGATTTAGCAGTGAGAGAGAGAGAGAGAAAGAGAGAGAAAGAGAGAGAGAGAGAGAGAGAGAGAGAGAGAGAGAAGGAAAAATAGGGGTTGAAGGTACGGTATCGGCACCAGGACGACACGCAAAACACCCCGATCGTCTCGCCACAGAATGGGAAATGGCGGCGCCGAACGTGTAAATAAAGTATTTTAATAAAACTCGTCCCGCGTTTCCCGTGTTTTTTGCGTACCACCCGTTGATGACGACAAACATTCAATTTTCGAAGAATTTCGTGGACACAAAAAACATTCGCTGCTCGGTGTGGCATTCGCGCTGAATTCCTTTAGGCACGATGTACTCAATTCAACCATTCCATGTCCTGTAATGGTGCCCGAACGGGGATCTGTAATCAGTACAGGTGAGTGAGTATAAATGTGTGTGTGTGTGTGTTCCCTTTGTTTGGTATTGCTAACAAATTGATGCCGCAAGCAAGGCAGAAAGGGAAAAGAATGGTGTGCTATTGTTTGATCCCGCGAATACATAATAAAGCTCGATTAAAGCGCAATTAAATGTGGCAGCCATTGGATGCTAGAGGCGGTCGTAAATGGTACAAAATGCCGCTGGGGTCAACCGATGGGGTCACACACACACACACACACACACACACAATACAGACAAGCGGAAGTGTTGAAAATGCAATACATCATTCAGATCGTTTTAGCTCGTGGCGGAGAGGGGGCCACTCCTCTCACGATCTGCCTTCACCGCCTATCTCGTTCCGCATTTCATTTGAAGCTTACACGTTACACGGTACACTGGTTGCGGTACCCTGCATTACTTTTTCAAATACGTTACATTGAACTACATTGCATTGGTTTGTATCGGAACACACACACACACACACACACCAGCACACATCAATGTCAATTGAACATCCCGGTAATACGCTTCGATAAGTTTTGAAATCACTGCAGTATTATTTGTATTTAGCTTCGATAAAAAAGAGAGAAAAAAAGGAGGAAAGCACACCAAACCCATTGAACTGCATTTAATCGTTGCAAGTTAACGAGACGGAGGGGTTTTTCCCTCCCATTCGTGCACAAGAAACGCCAGCACCCGATGCAACCGATGTAGCCCGAACGTCCTTAATGGCGGCGCACATTCGCTGCACTTCTGTCAACTTGTCACCCGTTGACCCCCCCCTCTTTCGGCGGAAGCGAGTCATTTGCGATGTGCCAGGTGCAGGTGCTTAGGCAGCGAGCGAATCGGATAGTGGCCAACAAGGGAACACCAATCAAACCCCCCGGGGGGGCAAACAGCACCGGCAAAGAAAACGAACGAACGTAGATCTCGGTTGTTGGGAACTCTCAAAGCACTCAAGCGGCACTGCAACTCATTTATTAAGAACTAATAGAAGAAGAAGTAGAGAAAAGCGGAATGGCGGAAAATCTGAAACGGAAAAGTCAATCGTAAAATGGGGAGGGGAGAAGCCCCGGCAGCAAATCGCAAAAGGATCCGCGGAGCTACCGTTTGACTGGGGAGTTGTAGCGAATACATTTTAATTCAACGCAGCAACCAGCGAACAAGCCAGGAACAGGTCCCCTTTATCGCCACTCGTTACAACCCGCTGGGCGGTTCACCAACCAGCTAGTTGGTGAGCATTTTTTTCAGGTTTTCAACCAACACCGCAACCTCCTGCTCGCTGACGGCACGTCCCCGCAGCCGGCCATTCATGTCGTCCAGCGTGGCCTGGATGAAGTCGTGCACACCGTTCGAGACGACGTTGGTGATCGTGTTCCGGAAGATGCTCGTGACGACGCTGACGAAAATGTTGGCCAACCAGTCGACCAGAATGTTACCGCGGAAACGAATGTTCAGGTTGCTGTGGAAAAAAGAGAAAAAAAGAATAGCATGCCATGAGCCATGTACATCGTTGCATACGCAAAGGGGTAAAGGAGCAAAAAGAGAAACCCTAGAAGAAGGGCCCTTCTACGAGGATAAAATGGGGACGAGGGACGATAAAGGACGGCTAAGGATGTCCCTCCGGCAACATGGACCGTGCGGATGATGATTGCTCATCGTTACATCTCGTTAAATCCGACTCCTTTCGTCGAGCGATGGAGACATTGTAAAGCAACTAACGAAATCGATAGCGTTGTATGACAACCGTATGAGTGGCCAATAGGGCGTCCTGGCGAATGGACGCACCGAACAGGGCGGCCGAGGTCAATGAATCCGGCCGCCAGTTGTTGCAGAGTACAATTTGATAATCTCGATCAGTGAGCGATTGTCATGTCACTTCGATCTCCATTTTATTTCCATTTTTTTTTTTGGGGTTCGATTCTCCCGGAATCCAAAAGTTGTCGCCTTCGGTAGCTGGAACTGGCCACGTCAGCGTATCGCCTTATCCAAAACGCCACCGACAGCCAACGGAACTGTCGATGACGAATATTTATTGGCGGTGTAGCCGGTGCCGGTCCGGTCCCGAAACTTCGTTCGCCGAATCTTTGGAAGGCTTGTCAACGTTATCGAGCCATTAAACCTCGGTTCCTCGGTCCTCCTTCCCCCATATTTACCATCAAGATCAATGCGAGAAATGGACATTAAACTGGAAAGATAAAAACTTTTCCATGGTTGTGACTGCGGGGACCATCGAACCGAAGCAGGCGATGGAAGGACATGAAATTGTCTCGTCTTTGAGGGCGCTTCTAGGGCTAGACAATAGGGCAACTTTTCTGTTTTCCTATTTCTCCCGTCAATGGTTCCACTCGCGCGTACCAATTTATGCAACAGGTCAGGGTTGGTGGTTCGTGGTGAGCTTCTTAACGTCCTTCGCACCTACCCATCACACTGTTACCCTTTCGCTTCCCTCCTTTTCATACCTCTCCTTCTGTCTCTTCGTTGGAATTTCCACTTTGAAACCATCCAGGAACCGGAACACGCATCAATGGTCGTTCAATTCAACATTCCGATTGTCCACTTAACCGCGACGGCAATTGTGACGCTTCGAACGACAACAGCATCGTTTAACACATATGCGGATGAGACTCCATCCCCACCCGGGGTTTGGATTTCATTTTATCTCGTTTAAATTGTGGTCTCGAGTGTCCCGACCACCGTTTAGCCGTTCGCTTTAAGCGCATTGTTCGCATTGTTTAACATTTCACACCAATTGGCACAGAGAGAGAGAGAGAGGACAGATCCAAACCCATCATTGACCGCAAAGCACTGGCACCGGGGCCCTGAACGAGGTGCGTGAATTATCGCGCTGCGGTTTAAATGGCGACCGGAATCGCTCAATGGAATCAATCAATATTAACTCGCCAATTGACGCCAGATGTTTCAATCACGTTTGCGGAGATTTCGGGCCGGCCGGCATTCGGGAACACGGGAACAATTAGCATACTGGCGACAATTCGTCCTCGAGATCAAAGCTCTCAGCTGCTTAAACAATTGTTTCACTTGTATCGTCCTATCCGATCCGATCTTACGACGTGACCCAACACAAGGTGACAAGTGTTTCGACTGTTGTTCTTCTCCTTCTTCGTCTCGCCTGCGCCTGAAGATCCCAGACCTGATACCGTTCCGGTAATGTGTGTGTGTGTGTGTGTGTGAAAAAGTGTGACTCGTTTCTGGCCCATTACCGTTCCATTCAATGGTGCAGCTCGTTGTCGTCGTTGTCGTCGTCGTTAGCTAATCGGAAATCGGAGTCGTGCCGTCAATTTCGCCACCACCGAAGAATGGAATGAAATGGAATGGATGCTGCTCGCGATAGTGATCCGGGAGCCACCGATGGACGTGTGCCGTCAAATCCTCACGAGGACAAGAGAAAGCGGGAGAGGGCACCGGATGCTAATTTGATTGTCGACGCCTGAACGCCCAGAACGCCATTAATTCCTATTATGGGCATCGCGAGCGTGCCCGCGGCCACAAAACGGAGCGAAAATTCTTCCGGAAGTTATGAGCCAATGACGATTCTCCGACGAAGAGGACGCGGTCGTTGTGTCCACCTCCCCCCCAACCCATCTTCACCGGGTGCGCATGTTTCCTGTTGATGTTTATCTTGTAAGTTCGCGTTCGAGGTGATTGGATTGGCGCAATGCTCTCCATTTCGTTTGATTGAATTTCGTTGCCCGTTCGTTGTTGCGTTCACGAGAGTTGTGTGCCGCTGGATTGGGCCAAGAGATTGGAGATTGGATTGAAGCACATTTCAATACGTTACCGTGTTCCAGGAAGGAGCGTGCGGCGATCGTTTCATGGATGTTGAATCTTTTTTTTTATTGAACCGCATGATAAGGTTATGGTACCTAAGGTCCTTCCTTCAAGCTTATTGCCAATTTTTCGTCGGTTAAAACTACAAATCGTTATCGGAAAAGCGTGTACCAAGCCGGTACTAGTTACTTCTAGCCAGGCTCGCTTCATTGGCCACCATTTGGACCGGCCTTTTTTATTTTATTTTTTGTCTTTGTTTCCATCCGTT